>NC_091079.1:69815000-70122692 GCF_032405125.1 Capricornis sumatraensis
ATTGCAGGCATATTTTTACCATGTGAATGTAACATGGTAAAAATTATTATTCTATTCTCTTATTCACATACATTTATATATCTTTCTAATTTTTATTATAAAATTTAATTACTACTTTTGTGAAAAGGGATTTTTAAAATTATGCCATAATTTAAAAATTATGGTAGAAACATTAAACACGATTTACTCTCTTAAAATTTTAGGTGTACAATATAGTATTGTTGGTTGCAAGCACAAAGTTCTACTTCAGATGTCTAGAATATATCTTGCATAATTGAAACTTTATACAATGGAGGGTTTAGTAGCAATCCTCCATTTTCCCCTTCCCCAAGCTCCTAGAAACCACCATTCTACTCTCTGCTCCTATGAGTTTGACTATTTTAGGTACTTACAGAAGAGGAATCATGCAGTATCAGTCTCTCTGTGATGAGTTCTTATTTCACTTAGCATTCCATTATTCCACTATATGTATGTACCACATTTTCTTTATTCATTCATGCATAGATGAACATTTATATTGGTTCCATATCTTGGCTATTGTGAACAATGCTGCAATGACCGCAGTAGCAAATATCTCTTCAAGATTCTGACTTCAATTCTTTTGGATAAATACACACAGATTTGGGATTGCTGGATCATATGATAGTTCTATTTTTAACTTTTTTTTTAGTAATATACATACTTTTTATCCATAAGGGCTGCACCATTTTACATTCCCACCAACCATGTACAGGGTTTCGATTTCTCACATATTCACCAACACTTGCTGACTTTTTTTGTTGTTGTTGTTAATAGCCATTCTAGTAAGTATGCTGTGATACCTCATTGTGGTTTAATTTTAATTTCACTGACCATAGAAGAAAAAAAGATATTAACTTGTCTTCACCATAATTAAAAATTGCTTTCTTTTGAAAGATATTGATAATAAACAAGCAAACAACAGACTGGGAAAAATATATTTCCGGCATATATCTAACAAAGGACTTATATCACAGTTACATAAAGAAATTCAACAATTGGTTTATATATACAGGTCTAATAATCATAAGAACCCTTAAGCACTATATAAAATGAGGTATTAACAGAGTTCACATGGAACATTGAATCCCATGCATCTTACTCTGTCTCAGAGGCCTTTTAGGCATCTTTGTAATACCTCTGTGGCTGAAAACAAATGCTCAGATGTTGACATTTAAAGTAGAATTATAAATAAAAGAACAATGTTTTTACTTGATGTTTTTTCTCCCTTAGGAAATCTTTTTGGGAAATCTCACTGTCAGAAAAAAAGTTCTGCCTACATCTAAGGATGTTCTCTAGCTACCACAAGAATTTACATTGTCCAAACTTACACCAAAGCAACAGTTTACCCTTGTCACTGACTGATATGTGGGTTAACAATGAGAGGTTTAGTGATTGATTCAAGGCTCCTTTTAAATTGCTATGGATGTAGGAGTATTCCAGTTTTCTGACCAAGTCAAACAAACCTCTACTTATTTCCCTTCTAGAGCAAGATGATAACATAAATATTTCAGGATCTCACCTCTCAATGAATATTTTGCTCAACTCTCAATAAGCATTTTTTTTTCTGTCTGATAGTAGGACGGTCTAGTGAAAGTGAAACACACACACAGACACACATACCCCCACAAAAATGAAGGTAATTCTTACTACAGTGGCAGAGTATCACATCATTTCTGATGCAAACATAATGGCAACAGGCTCTCACAATTTCCATCATTACTTATCTTACTCAGGATGTTTTATCCAATAAATATTCTTCATTGCTCTACCTCTGAACACCCAGATTTCTAGCATGGAGGGGACAGTAGTTTACCTACCAATCTTTTGCGGCTCCTGATTCTTAAATACTTTTGTATCATTACTACAATGTCTTGCTCATTAAATATTGTCTGAAATAATTTCATTGTCTTAATTTACCATTCTTCTCACAAATAGTACATTTCAATTAAAAATCTCTGCAGCTTTGTCTTTTTGTTCCACCATACAATTGTACTCCAAATGGAACTAATTAATTTTTGTGGGTGTATCTGTAGCCTAGTACTATACCATTCTTTGCTAAAAAAGTATATCCTTAAAACATGAAAATTCATTGATAAACAACTTTGAAGCATAAGTAATTCATAAGTTGGAAGCTTATGAAAAAATAAAATATAATATAGTTACTCTAAGAAGTCAGTTGATATCACCAGCGCTTTATGCTCCTCTGTTAACTGCAGTGTGAATGTGTGTGTTTGTGTGTGTCTACGTGTGTTTGGTCCATCCTCCCATTCTCTCACATGCTTAAACAATAATGAAAATTTAAATGTATAGACTTAGTGATGTGTTCCTTGACATTTAAAAACTATGCTATACCTATATAAAGAAAATACATAAAGATGGTATGCAGTCTGTGGGTTCTCTATTATTAACTGGTACATCACTTATTGTAAAATATTTATTCCCTACACAGTTTAGAAGAATCACAAGCATATCTCACCTTTGCGAACTGCATTTAAGGAAAAAAAGTACAAATGGTATGGTTTTTCCCATGATCAATTATAAAACCCATTAAGTAATGCTGATATTTAAGTGGTTCTTTGGAAAAATGAAAATTAGTTATCTAAATAGAGCATATCAGGAATAACATTAAATGTTTTACAGTTTAAATTCTGTTAACTTACAAATAGTAATTTCTATCAAGTCATATATGACAAGAGTTCATTTTAGAAGTTAGTAGGGCACATTTACTTTTACTTTTCACTTTCATGCATTGGAGAAGGAAATGGCAACCCACTCCAATGTTCTTGTCTGGAGAATCCCAGGGACAGCAGAGCCTGGTGGGCTGCTGTCTATGGGGTTGCACAGAGTCAGACACTATTGAAGTGACTTAGCAGCTTAGCAGCAGGGCACATTTATATCCTTAAATGAAAAGAAGATGGATTTATAAGAATGTTAGAGAATTCTATAGCTCTTGGAGGGTATATTCAAGAGCATCTTCAGTCAGTAAAGAAAACCCTAGATCCACCACTGAATCATGTAAATTATAGGTATTTTAGGAAATCAGTTGAAGAGGGATTGTATAACTTCCCTCTGTAACTCATTTCAAGGTTTGAAAATCCTGTTGTCAGGATTTTCTTCTTCCTATCTAACCTACATCACTCATACTTCAGTTAAGTCCGTTACCTCTTGGTTCCCCCCCCCCCCCCCACCTCCCCGGTATAAATTGAGAACTGCTGAGATAGAGCTGATTTAGAGATTGAAACAAGTTGAATTGTTTCCCGGATTACTATCTCTAAGAAGAGAACATTCTAAAAACAGAGAAATTTGGGTAACTTAAATACAGTTAAATATAGTGAATTACCAAAAACAAATATATTTCCCTGAAATAATTTGAAAAAGTCTTGAGAAGTAGTGGAATTTGTGGTAAACTTACTGTTACTTAGTTTCATATTGCCAATGCCTTAGGTAAACATAGGTAAATGCTCTCTTTAAAAACAACAAAAACAGAAAAATGAATCAGCATATACTCAGAAATTTCAGAATATGTAGAACTGTACTGTATAGAGAGTTCTACATACTTTGAATTTTTTATTTTTAAAATAATATAATGTATAACATGGGGCATATGGCCAATATTTTATAAGTATAAATGGAATACAACCTTTAAATATTATGGTACACTGTAGTATATACCCATAACATATATATCAATAATATTGTAATAAGCTATACTTCAATAAAAAATGCATTTCAAATTTCTTTGATTATCTGAAGGTATTCTTAAATGAGGACTTCCCTGGAGGCTCAGTGGTAAAGAATGTGCCTGCAATCCAGGAGAAGTGTGTTGAATCCCTGGAAAGATCTCCTAGAGAAGGAAATGGCAACCCAAGAAATCCCATGGACAGAGGAGCCTGAGAGATGACACCCAAAAGAGTCGGACAACACTTAGTAACTAAACCACTGCCACCACCACCATTCTTGAGTGAATATTATGATTCCTATTATGAGCTGCCAAGGTGGTGATAGGGGTAAGGCACCCACCTGCCAATGCATGAGATATGAGACCCAGGTTCGATTCTTGGGTCAGGAAGATCCCTTGGAGGAGGGCATGGCCATCCACTCCAGTATCCTTGCCTGGAGAATTCCATAGACACAGGAGCCTAGTGGGCTACAGTCCATAGGGTCCCAAAGTCTGAAACAACTGAGGCAACTTAGCATGCACATACCATTCCTATTAATACTTAAGTTGGTGAAACCATCACCACGTGATTATAACAACTTATAGAAGATGGCAGAAGCACAGCTTGAGATGAAAACTTGTGTGCCAAATTCTTAGGTATTTTTTAAACCAGGTTCACATACCTGACATTGTTAACAAAGCATGGTTTGATCAGTAGCTCTATGCCTATGACTTTCTATCCTTTCAAGGTTAGAGAAGCTGTGAGAAATCCTTGTCTTTGGAAGAAATCCAACCAGAGATCCATCTTTGAGAGAAATGAGACTTTATGCTCTGCATAAATCTAGATATTCCTGTAGTACCTGCAGTTGACCTGAATTTACGAACAACCACAGAGAAAAATTATCCAGGTCACACCAAATTTGGAAAACTTTATCCATCAAAGAAAAGAAAGAAAGAAAGAAGAAAGAACTTAGACAGGGAAAAGTAACTTTGTTGTTGGTCAGTCACTAAGTTGGGTCTGACTCTTTGTGACCCTGTGGACTGACCAAGCTTCCCTGTCCTTCACCATCTCCCTGAGTTTGCTCAAACTCATGTACATTGAGTCAATCATGCCATCCAACCATCTCATCCTCTGCCTCCCTCTTCTACTCCTGCCTTCAATCTTTCCTGGAATCAGGATCTTTTCCAATGGGTTGGCTCTTCACATCAGGTGGCCAAAGTATTAGAGCTTCAACTTCAGCATCAGTCCTTCCAATGAATATTCAGAAGAACTGATGCTGAAGCTGAAACTTGGAACATTTTATCCATTAAAAACAAGCAAACAAACAGAACTTCAACAGAAAGGGGAAAGTAATTTAAGAGATTATAACTCAGACAACCTGGGCTAATCAGGATGCTCAGAGTCCAAATCTGTTACTTGAAATGACTTTGCAAGTTCAGTGTTGAAAAATAAAGAAAAAGAAACTTTTTTTTTTTTTTTGGCTTCTACCACTGCCCTACTTGAAACTGTAAGACTTGAGATTTTTCTCTGCATTTTTTTTTTCATTTTCACCCTTTTCCAGTTATCACATAAGTATTTTGTGTAATCAAAGTAGTATATGTTCAACTTCTCTTGCAGGCAATTCTGTTGTACTTTAAAATAATCCATGTGAAGAGAGAGAAAAACAAAATTTGCACAAAAATATCTCATATCCAGAGAAGAAATTACCACAATACAGAAATGTTCCAAATCCTATAAAGGGGGAGAAAAAACAACTAAAAATGCTTAAACTCAGAAATATTTTGAAACTTATACAAAATCTATAACTGAGATTAAATTTTTTCTAAAATATGAATTATATCTGAGCTACTAATTAAAGATCCAGGTTTCTGAGCATCAGCCTCAACTTCCTAAATCAAAATCTCCACAAAGGTAAGTCTTGGAAGTTTGCATTTTAACATTTCCTATGAGATTATGCCAACCACTAAAATTTGACAAGTATAATCCTATAGAGTTTTGGAATTCCCTGGTGTCACTAGTGGTAAAGATTCTGCCTGCCAGTGCCAGAGATGCAAGAGACATGGGTTCGATCCTTGAGTCAAGAAGATCCCCTGGAGGAGGAAATGGCAACCCATTCAAGTATTCTTGTCTGGAGAATCCCATGGACAGAGGAACCTGACGGGCTACAGTCCATGGAGTGGCAAAGAATCGGACATGGCTGAGCAAACACACACACCTATAGAGTTTCATAGATATGAAAACAAAATAAGACCTCTTTCAACAAGAGAATCTTTCATAATGCCAGGGTCTCAGTCCCTTTAGACTGATTGCTGCTGCTGCTAAGTTGCTTCAGTCGTGTCCAACTCTGTGCGACCCCATAGACGGCAGCCCACCAGGCTCCCCTGTCCCGGGATTCTCCAGGCAAGAACACTGGAGTGGGTTGCCATTTTGTCTGACTCTTCACAACCCCATGGACTGCAGCCTACCAGTCTCCTGCATCCATGGGATTTTCCAGGCAAGAGTACTGGAGTGGTTTGCCATTGCCTTCTACATTAGACTGATTAGCTTTGTTGAAACAGAGGATCCCTTCATCTGGCCAGAAATCCATCTCAATAATGCTGGTGTTGGTTATAAAAGCAAGATAAAGCAAATAATAGTAAAAGCAATCACCCCAATGCAGAAGTCTCCTTGAGGACAGAAACTGTGTGATTCACAGTTCTGTCCTCGGCTTAGAGTAGGCACATGAATATTTTTCAAAAGAATGGGTGAATGATCAGAAAGTTTGCCCTAACAGTCAAAGGGCAATCAATTGCCTTATTGAAATCAGAGCAGTTTAATTCAGAATGAATAACTGGCCACAATACCTTGAATAATCCAGCTTCTCAATACCTTGAAGGCAATGATGTGTGGTGGAATCTAATGGAAAAGTACCAGCCAAGAGTGAAAGCAAGCTGTGTTCTTAGCTTTCCCTGTGCTTTTCCTTTTTACTATGCAACTGACACTATTATCATTTTCAACACTGCTGCTTGCGGCATTCTTTGTGAGCAAGGTATTGACATACTATAATTCTTTCTGCATCTTTCTATTGTGTTTTTTCCATTTAAACTTTCAGTAATTTTTAATGAAACATATTATTTTATTGCAAAAATGGTACAGAGATACTGAAAATGATGAGAACGTTTAAATGCTACCAGTGTATCTTAATGACAACATCCACCGGATCATGGAAAAAGTAAGAGAATTCCAGGAAAACATCTACTTCTGCTTAATTGACTACACTAAAGCCTTTGACTGTGTGGATCACAATAAACTGTGGAAAATTCTTAAAGAGATGCGAATACCAGACCACCTAACCTGCCTCCTGAGAATTCTGTTTGCAGGTCAGGAAGCAACAGCTATAACCAGACATGGAACAATGGACTGGTTCCAAAATGAGAAAGGAGTTCAGTGCAGTTCAATTTGCTCAGTCATATCCAGCTCTTTGCAACCCCATGGACAACAGCATGCCAGGCTTCGCTGTCCATCACCAACTCCAGGAGTGAAAAAGTTGGCTTAAAACTCAACACTCAGAAAACTAAGATCATGGCATCTGGTCCCATCTCTTCATGGCAAATAGATGGGGAAGCAATGGAAAGAGTGACAGACTTTATTTGGGGGGCTCCGAAATCACTGCAGACGGTGTTTGCAGCCATGAAATTAAAAGACGCTTGCTCCTTGAAAGAAAAGCTGTGACCAACCTAGACTGCATATTGAAAAGCAGAGACATTACTTTGCCAACAAAGGTACATCTAGTCAAAGCTATGTTTTTTCCCAGTAGTATGTATGGATGTGAGAATTGGACCATAAAGAAAGCTGAACACTGAAGAATTGATGCTTTTGAACTGTGATGTTGGAGAAGACTCTTGAGAATCCTTTGAACTGGAAGGAGATCCAACCAGCCCATCCTAAAGGAAATCAGTCCTGAATATTCATTGGTAGGATTGATCCTGAAGCTGAAACTTCAATGCTATGGCTGCCTGAACGGAAGAACTGGCTAATTGGAGAAGACCCTGATGTTGGCAAAGATAGAAGGCAGGAGGAGAAGGGGATGACAGAGGATGAGACGGTTGGATGATATCACCAACTCAATGGACATGAGTTTGACCAAGTCCTGAGAGATCATGAAAGATAGGAAAGCTTGGTGTGCTGCAGTCCATGGGGTCACAGAGTAGGACACAACTGAGTGACTGAACTTAATTGATCTTAATGCAGGCAAACATTTAAATTTGAAAATGCTTGGACTTTAAAGCATTAAATTTTTGGCATAAATTGAGCGCTTAATCCTTGTAAGGAAAGTTATGACCAACTTAGACAGCATATTCGAAAGCAGAGACATTACTTTGCCAACAAAAGTCTGTCTAGTCAAGGCTATGGTTTTTCCAATGGTCATGTATGGGTGTGAGAGTTGGACTGTGAAGAAAGCTGAGTGCCAAAGAATTGATACTTTGAAATGTGGTGTTGGAGAAGACTCTCAAGAGTCCCTTGCACTGCAAGGAGATCCAACCAATCCATTCTGAAGGAGATCAGCCCTGGGATTTCTTTGGAAGGAATGATGCTGAAGCTGAAACTCCAGTACTTTGGCCACCTCATGCAAAGAGTTGACTCATTGGAAAAGACTCTGATGCTGGGAGGGATTGGGGGCAGGAGGAGAAGGGGACAACAGAGGATGAGATGGCTGGATGGCATCACTGACTCGATGGACGTGAGTATGAGTGAACTCCGGGAGCTGGTGATGGACAGGGAGGCCTGGCGTGCTGCGATTCATGGGGTTGCAGAGTAGGACACAACTGAGCGACTGAACTGAACTGAGTGCTACTAAAGGGAAAAATCAAGACCTAGAGAACAAGTGAAACAATCTAGCAAAGACCTATAATATTTAGTGGACTAAAGCAAACATTATTGTGAATAATAATTTTATAGTCTGAAGAATTCATACATATTGAATGATAAAATTTACATAAAGATATGTTTATGAAATAAAAATTTCACCACCCAACCTTCGGACACAATTCAGTTCAGTTCAGTTCAGTTTACTTGCTCAGTCGTGTCCGACTCTTTGCGACCCCATGAATCGCAGCACGCCAGGCCTCCCTGTCCATCACCAACTACCAGAGTTCACTCAGACACAATTAGGGTAACTCATTCACCTATTTATTATAATCCTGACTTTCTGAAAACTTGGTAAAATAAAGTTCATAATTAGATAAAAATATTTTTATTTAACAAAATGAGAAGTCAAAACCTAATAGCTGATTATAGGTGGGATAAAATTTGCTACACCAGAAATGGCACAAAGATGATTCACCATCATTTCCAATATAAATTTATAAATAGCATATATTTAAAATATTATATATTATTTACAAATAAGACACCCATGCAAACCTAGTGTCATAAATAGCATTACAAATGCCATAACTACTCTTAGGTAAAGAAATATTGAAATAAAAACAAAAAAAAATAAACACTTTACAGATGGAAATATAAATGGAAGAAGAATATTATAGACAATTTCAAAAACTGTGAGATTTTCAGTTAATTGTTATCAGCCCAAAATAGCTGGAGTGTGGGAGAGAAGAACTGTGGAAACTGAACACATACAATAGCTGTTTTGTTAATGACATGTGAAAATTTGAACCTTTTATAATATCCACTCTGTTTCAATCCTGAATCCCCCATTATTCCACTAGCGTGAATCTTTCCAAGCCTGGGCATACCTGCCAGCAAACTGTCCTACTCATCCCTTTTACACATGAAAGAAAATAATGTAACTCCTTTGCATTAATAACTGTTTTCTCCAGAGACTCTCTGCTGAGAAAGTACAAACCAAGATTATTTTTATCACCTAGGAGTAAAACAATATCATCAATGATACTTCACACCAGTAAATCATCAGACCTAAGAAAAACCGGATCTGTTTCCTAGGTTTGATTGTCTTCTTCAACTTCTGGTATTGGTAGCAGTTAAACATCATGATCCATGCTTACTTCTCCTTGTGTGTGAGCTGGAAAATAAATTATTCTTTCTGTTGAATGAGGAAAATGTTGCCACAGTTGATAAAAATAAACAGATTTTAGGCATTTTAAAATATACTAATAATTATAATCTGGTTTCTCATCAAGAGATTGTATAAATATTTCACCTTTTAAAATGTACAAATATTTAAATTTGAATATTCCATAACATTCCCTTTTCATAGAAGTTGATATATCTGAATTCAAAATATGTTTGAAGTCTCCATTTCTAAGTTTTCCTCTGATATCTACATTCATAACAATGGGTGGAAACACTGTTTCCATTCTGCTCAAAGATTTGAATGGAAAACGTACAGGCAAAGATAAAACATATAGCTAACAATAGGTATAAACCATTCTTCACAATTTATAGAGTGCTTGAATATATATTATTTTATGTAATCTTTATAATATTATTTGTGTGAGATTTCATTTTCACCACATGCATTTAGAAAGAATTGAGATCTGCAGGTTATTCTTTAAATTATACTGCTACTAAATTTCAAAACTTACTCTTGAAATAAGTCCTATCATTAATCCTTGCTTGCTTCCCAAAAGTTGTGTTCCAGGTTACAGCCAACATGGATATGAAGCCAGTGTCAAGGGTGACATCGTTCTGAAAGGTAATTACAGTTTTTCTGAATCAATAATGTATCATTTAACATTATTGAAAGTCATCCCTCTTGTAAATATTTATCAAGGATACCTAAAAAGCATTAGAAAAGATATTCCAGAGAGTTCAGATGAAACTGAACTACATAATGAATAGTAGAAAAGAGCAAATCAACCTTCATATATTCTGATGGTTCATCAAAATAATTCCAAGTGCATACCTGACTTGTCTGTTTATCTATCTCTAATTAAGACAGGTAAGTAGAGTTCCAAAGAATAGCAAGGAGAGATAAGAAAGCCTTCCTCAGCAATCAATGCAAAGAAATAGAGGAAAACAATGAATGGGAAAGACTAGAGTAGTCTTCAAAAAAATTAGAGATACCAAGGGAACATTTCATGCAGAGATGGACTTAATAAAATACAGAAATGTTATGGACCTAACAGAAGCAGAAGATATTAAGAAGAGGTGGCAAGAATACACAGAAGAACTGTACAAAAAAGAGCTTCACAACCCAGATAATCACAATGGTGTGATCACTCACCTACAGCCAGACATCTGGAATGTGAAATCAAGTTGGCCTTAGAAAGCATCACTACGAACAAAGCTAGTGGAGGTGATGGAATTCCAGTTGAACTATTTCAAATCCTGAAAGATGATGCTGTGAAAGTGCTGCACTCAATATGCCAGCAAATTTGGAAAACTCAGCAGTGGCCACTGGACTGGAAGAGGTCAGTTTTCATTCTAATCCCAAAGAAAGGCAATGCCAAAGAATGCTCAGACTACCATTGCACTCATCTCACACACTAGTAAAGTAATGCTCAAAATTCTCCAAGCCAGGCTTCAGCAATATGCAAACTGTCAACTTCCAGATGTTCAAGTTGGTTTTAGAAAAAGCAGAGGAACCAGAGATCCAATTGCCAACATCCACAGGATCAATGAAAAAGCATGAGAGTTCCAGAAAAACGTCTATTTCTGCTTTATTCACTATGTCAAAGCCTTTGACTGTGTGGATCACAATAAACTGCGGAAAATTCTGAAAGAGATGGGAATACCAGAGCACCTGACCTGCCTCTTGAGAAACCTGTATGTAGGTCAGGAAGCAACAGTTAGAACTGGACATGGAACAACAGACTGGTTCCAAATAGGAAAAGGAGTACGTCAAGGCTGTATATTGTCACCTGCTTATTTAACTTCTATGCAGACTAACTTATAGTCTTATATAACTCTATATAAGTTATAACTTATATAACTTTAACTTATATGACATCATGAGAAACACTGGGCTGGAAGAAGCACAAGCTGGAATCAAGATTGCTAGGAGAAATAGCAATAACCTCAGATATGCAGATGACACCACCCTTATGGCAGAAGGTGAAGAGGAACTAAAAAGCCTCTTGATGAAAGTGAATGTAGAGAGTGAAAAAGTTGGCTTAAAGCTCAACATTCAGAAAACAATCACTTCATGGGAATTAGATGGGGAAGCAGTGGAAACAGTATCAGATTTTATTTTGGGGGGGCTCCAATATCACTGCAGATGGTGATTGCAGCCATGAAGTTAAAAGATGCTTACTCTTTGGAAGGAAAGTTATGATCAACCTAGATAGCATATTCAAAAGCAGAGACATTACTTTGCCAACAAAGGTCCATCTAGTCAAGGCTATGGTTTTTCCAGTGGTCATGTATGGATGTGAGACTTTGACTGTGAAGAAAGCTGAGCACTGAAGAATTGATGCCTTTTAACTGTGATGTTGGAGAAGATTCTTGAGATTCCCTTGGCCTGCAAGGAGACCCAACTAGTCCATTCTAAAGGAGATCAGTCCTGGGTGTTCATTGGAAGGACTGATGCTAAAGCTGAAACTCCAATACTTTGGCCACCTCATGCAAAGAGTTGACTCATTGGAAAAGACTCTGTGTATCTTTTGCTGTCTTGCATACAGGGTTATCGTTACCATCTTTCTCAATTCCATATATATGCGTTAGTATACTGTATTGGTGTTTTTCTTTCTGGCTTACTTCACTCTGTATAATCAGCTTCTTTCATCCACCTCATTAGAATGGATCAAAATGTATTCTTTTTAATGGCTGAGTAATACTCCATTGTGTATATGTACCACAGCTTTCTTATCCATTCATCTGCTGATGGACATCTAGTTTGCTTCCATGTCCTGGCTATTATAAACAGTGCTGCAATGAACATTGGGGTACATGTGTCTTTTTCAATTCTGGTTTCCTCAATGTGTATGGCCAGCAGTGGGATTGCTGGGCCATAAGGCAGTTCTATTTCCAGTTTTTTAAGGCATCTCCACACTGTTCTCCATAGAGGCTGTACTAGTTTGCATTCCCACCAACAGTATAAGAGGGTTCCCTTTTCTCCACACCCTCTCCAGCATTTATTGCTTGTAGACTTTTGGATCGCAGCCATTCTGACTGGCGTGAAATGGTACCTCATTGTGGTTTTGATTTGCATTTCTCTGATAATGAGAGATGTTAAGTATCTTTTCATGTGTTTGTTAGCCATCTGTATGTCTTCTTTTGATAAATGTCTATTTAGTTCTTTGGCTCATTTTTTGATTGGGTCATTTATTTTTCTGGAATTGAGCTGTATAAGTTGCTTGTATATTTTTGAGATTAGTTCTTTGTCAGTTGCTTCATTTGCTAGTATTTACTCCCATTCAGAAGGCTGTCTTTTCACCTTGCTTATAGTTTCCTTTGTTATCCAGAAGCCTTTAAATTTAATTAGGTCCCATTTGTTTATTTTTGCTTTTATTTCCATTATTCTGGGAGGTGGGTCATAGAGGATCCTGCTGTGATTTATGTCGGAGTGTGTTTTGCCTATGTTCTCCTCTAGGAGTTGTATAGTTTCTGGTCTTACGTTTAGATCTTTAATCCATTTTGAGTTTATTTTATGTGTCATGTTAGAAAGTGTTCTAGTTTCATTCTTTTCCAAGTGGTTTACCAGTTTTCCCAGCACCACTTAAAGAGATTGTCTTTTCTCCATTGTATAGTCTTGCATCCTTTGTCAAAGATAAGGTGTTCATAGGTGTGTGGACTTATCTCTGGGCTTTCTATGTTGTTCCATTGATCTATATTTCTGTCTTTGTGCCAGTACCATACTGTCTAGATGACTGTGGCTTTGTTGTAGAGCCTGAAGCCAGGCAGGTTGATTCCTCCAGTTCCATTCTTCTTTCTCAAGATTGCTTTGGCTATTCGAGGTTTTTTGTATTTCCATACAAATTGTGAAATTATTTGTTCTAGCTCTGTGAAAAATACCATTGGTAGCTTGATAGGGATTGCATTGAATCTATAGATTGCTTTTGGACTCTGTGGGAGAGGGCGAGGGTGGGATGATTTGGGAGAATGGCACTGAAACATGTATAATATCATATATGAAATGAATCGCCAGTCCAGGTTCAATGCATGATAAAGCATGCTTGGGGCTGGTGCACTGGGATGACTCAGAGGGATGGTACGGGGAGGGATTTGGAAGGGGGGTTCAGGATGGGGAACACGTGTATACCCATGTCAGATTCATGTTGATGTATGGAAAACCAATACAATATTGTAAAGTAATTAGCCTCCAATTAAAATAAATAAATTTATAATTAAAAAAAGACTCTGCTGCTGGGAGGGATTGGGGGAAAGAGGAGAAGGGGACGACAGAGGATGAGATGGCTGGATAGCATCACTGACTCGATGGAATGAGTTTTGAGTGAACTCTGGGAGTTGGTGATGGACAGGGAGGCCTGGAATGCTGTGATTCGTGGGGTCACAAAGAGTCAGACATGACTGAACAACTGAAGTAAACTGAAGTAAACTGAATATAGAAATATGAAATTTCAGTGTGTAAATAGAAACATAACCATTTACTTTCTCAACATTTGAGCTATAGTATGCTTTCATTAGTACAAATACAATTTTTAAAATTTATTTTTGAAACAGTTCAGCAAGATGAAAATGTTTTTACTATATTTTTTGCTTTGGGTTTTACTTTGAATTTTTATTCTGAGCATTAAGCTCCTTCTATCTAAGATGAAAACTATCTCCTTATATTTTAACTGATTAGTTCTCTATGATTCTCCAAATCCCATCAATGAGCAAAATGATTTATTCTCAACACAATTTTTTTCTCTAAACCAGTATGAATTTGAGATATAAAAAGAGATATTTGGGTTTTCTATGGTATCTGCCTAAAACATTGCCAGTGATTCATGGCATAGCATGATGATTTTCATGTAGTATATATTCAATAAATGTTTGCAGAATTATGGTCGGAAGGAGGAAGAATAATTCAGTTCCCAGAGGAAAAGTGATATTGAGGAGAGGGATAGCTCTAAAATTTTAGAGCCCAGCACGGTGATTCACAACCCCAGGCGAATTATCCACTGCTCAGATGAAGAAAACAAAACAACAAAAAAACTACCTAATCTGTGGTATCACTTTTCTTCTTTCATTTATAATAAAAAATGAAATAGAGAAGAAACAAGCAGAAATAATAATGAGGAAAGATTAATTAAACTTTTAAACTTGTTGAAAGTTAAAAGTTTGAAGAAATGGTAGTTTGTACTTTTACATGACCCAGAGCATCCATCTCTAATAACTCTATAATGACAATGTTCTTTGTAAGTGAATCCCTTCTTATGCATGCTGTTTTAGATTGATCACAGAATCCTTTGAAAGGTTGACAGTTATTCATGCCTGGCTTTAATGAACTTGGATATTAGGATAGAATTTTAGAGATGATTTGGTTCCTTTTTCCATCAGCCTGGGAACTATCAGTGTGGTCTCATTTAGATAGAAAAGGATCAGAGTAAACCTTATCCACTCTATGTGGCTTTCCTCTTTGAGATCATACTGAGGACACGATCACAGAATAGCCCCAAAATATATCACATAGGTTAGCCTTTAGATTTTATTTCACTACCATGTAGTTTTGGGTTGTTTTTTTTTTTTTCTTCCTGCCTGAAAGTGCAGGCATTTAATTCAAATAGCCAATACTATAGGTTTCTGTGGTTGATGGTTTCTCATCCAAAATTTTTTAAACTAATTCTTTTTTAGCAATTTACTTATTTTTTTCTTACAATCTTTCAAAACATTTTTAATGGTGGCATGGTGCATTGCACACTGAGAGCTGAAATCATAACTCTGCCTTCAATCTAGTAGGGGATTCACACAGGTAAACAAATGATTGCTCAATATTCTGGAGTGGAAGCTTTAAGGTAAACAGAAAGAACACATGGCACTGAAACACTACAATATTTGAAGAGAACATCAGAAGACTTTTTTAGAAAAAAAGTAGAGAGGAAGCTTAAGAATATATAAAACTGAGAGATGTTATTTCAGTCAGACAGAATAAGTCAGACAGAAAAGCAAAATGGTATGAACAAGATTCTGGCAACAAATGTGATTAGAAATATACTCCCTTAGAAGAATAAGCATAATGTTGTTTTTCCTCTAGAATTTTAGAGTAGGAGGAAGATAATAAAGCCAAAATGTCAGGATCAATACCAGTTAAATTAGTAGTGGAGAGAAGAAAATATTTGAAAAAAAAAAATGAACTTTGAGATATTGAAAGTGACAGTGAAAAGACATTTTCAAACCATAAAAGCACCAAGTGTTAGATATAATTTTTCCTGAGCAACATTATGATATTATTTTTAGTATTATGAGATGAATAAAATTTTGAGTTCATATTTTGTGCATGTTGAGTGGGTCGGGTGGGATTATAGCCATGAGGCTGGAGAACCATTTTCATGGTTGGGCTGAAATGAAAAGTTTTATCAATTTCATGGAGCTCCAAGTCTCATAAGATTTAAAAAAGAATCCTCTCAAAGAATCTACATCTTACTTTTTAAAATTTTAAGTTCATTCCATAAAAAAATAGCATTTAATAAAATTTTTTATAGTATTAATATATATCTCCAAATTTGAATGTTTCTAGCTTTTGAAAGATCTGGGATACAGTGGTACATATTTATATCATATCAGCAGGAATAATCATCTAATTAATGTATGAAGGGATATTGAATAATTTTTTCAAACATAATTTTTCAATACTGAAAGATTAAAAGGGATATACTCATCTTGAAGTTTCAGAAAAAGAAATAGCTGGCATTCAAGAAAAGGAAGGCACGGGTAAGAGTGCAGAAAAATGCATAGCTTTTCCTAAACTTAAGGCCTTAGTTCCTTTTGCCTTAATATCCCTGCACAGCCCTGCTCCCTCCAACAGCTGCTATCTCTTTACATAGGATGTGAGCTGTGAGGTTGAGGACTAAGCAATCTTAGTGGAAGGAGAGATCGTGGAAGGAGAAAGATAAGAAAGATATTCAAAAGCATAAGACATTCACCAATATAATGAGTGAGTTCTCATACCTACATATCATTCTAATATAAAATTGTTTTCAAATTTCTTCCCAACTTTCAAATGAAATAGGGGAAAATAAGTGTCAACTGGCTCTGATATACTGCCTCAACAAATCTGCCCTTATATGGGTATCAAACAATACCTGGAACCAGTAAATTAGAATTTCTGTTATAGAACTAAAATTCACACACGCACACACACACACAATGTTGTTAGAATGAAAACAAAGGGAAGGCAAACACTGTAAATTCTCTGCAGGTCCAGTTTTTAGGACTGCATGCTTCCAATGTAGGGGGCCCTCATTCAATACCTAGTCAGGGAATTAAAATCCCCCAAGCCAATCCAAATCAAGCCAAGCCAAGCCATGCAGCACAGCACAATATAAATAAATAAAATACAGAAACTGTGAATTACATGGTAGCCATCATTTCAACTATAAAACCAAAAGATAATAAGCATAAGCACAGTGAAAATATGGATGATTTCAAAATATTTCAAGCACTCTAGATAGAATTTTCTAATTTAAAAAAAATGAAAACCTCAGACTACAGATGATTTACATTCATTATCACCAATAATCATATAAGACTAAAGTGCGAGAATCATGAAAGCCAAGGCAGCTGCTAAGTGTTCAGTTAATTGGCCATGGTGCTTTCAAAGTGAAATGCATGGGAACAAGTGCTCAGAAAGAATAGGAGAGGAAAATTAGATATGTCCATTGCTTGGAAACATTCAGTAGAAAACAATGCAACCACTATGAAAGGGCTCACTACTTCTCACCCTTTTTATTCTCCTTGCCACAGATTACAGCTCTTGGGAAAAGAAATAACAGACAATATAGAAAAATGTAGAAGTTGGAACAAAGAATAAAGACAGGAATACTTGATTCCTTTTTTCATATGATCCCTCACACATATTTTTTTCATTGATACACCCTGGAACTGAACTATATCAATTCATTTATCTACGTTTCCTCTCTGCTTCCATTTCTTAAATAGCCTTCCAACTAGTTTCCTGCTCCTCAATTTTATCATCATTTCTTCATTTTCCACCTAATTTCCAAATAATCATTCCGAAATAAAAAAAAAAAGATAGGCCAGCCTTTTCATTAAAATATTCCAAAGACTTTCCATAGTGCTTTTTGTATGTATATATGTATGCCTAACTTAAATACAGAACAATATACTGTCTGATATGCACAGTGTATTGGCTTTGCCAAATACATGGAGTTATACATCTTGAGAAACCTATATGCAGCTCAGGAAGCAACAGTTAGAACTAGACATGGAACAACAGACTGGTTCCAAATAGGAAAAGGAGTACGTCAAGGGTGTATATTGTCACCCTGCTTATTTAACTTATACGCAGAGTACATCATGAGAAACGCTGGACTGGAAGAAACACAAGCTGAAATCAAGATTGCTGGGAGAAATATCAGTAACCTCAGATATGCAGATGACACCACCCTTCTGGCAGAAAGTGAAGAGGAACTAAAAAGCCTCTTGATGAAAGTGAAAGTGGAGAGTGAAAAAGTTGGCCTAAAGCTCAACATTCAGAAAACGAAGATTATGGCATCTGGTCCCATCACTTCATGGGAAATAGATGGGGAAACAGTGGAAACAGTGTCAGACTTTACATTTTGGGGCTCCAAAATCACTGCAGATGGTGAATGCAGCCATGAAATTAAAAGACGCTTACTCCTTGGAAGGAAAATTATGACCAACCTAGATAGCATATTCAAAAGCAGAGACATTACTTTGCCAACAAAGGTCTGTCTAGTAAAGGCTATGGTTTTTCCAGTGGTCATGTATGGATGGGAGAGTTGGACTGCGAAGAAACCTGAGTGCCGAACAATTGATGCTTTTGAACTGTGGTGTTGGAGAAGACACTTGAGAGTTCCTTGGACTGCAAGGAGATCCAACCAGTCCATCCTAAAGGAGATCAGTCCTGGATGTTCATTGGAAGGAATGATGCTAAAGCTGAAACTCCAGTACTTTGGCCACCTCATGCGAAGAGTTGAGTCATTGGAAAAGACTCTGATGCTGGGAGGGGTTAGGGGCAGGAGGCAAAGGGGACAACAGAGGACGAGATGGCTAGATGGCATCATTGACTGGATGGACATGAGTTTGAGTGAATCCCAGGAGTTGGTGATGGACATGGAGGCTTGGTGTGCTGTGATTCATGGCGTCCCAAAGAGTCGGACACGACTGAGAAACTGAATTGAACTGACACTCTACAAATATAATCAATATGGAAAGAGGGGATTTTAAGGAACTAAAATAAATAAGAATAATTGCTCAGCCCCTGCTCAGGCCTCTGAGGACTACTTTAACTAGGGTTCCCATCCAAACCCTCTAAACAGTAGACACGTATTTCTCAATAGACATGTAAATGAAAACAGAGGGCCATGTGAAGATTTTGGTGCATCATGAGAATCAAAACCTAAGTGAAGATAAATTTTAGTATGTCTGAACCTTAGAAAGGTCACAGTGACCATAGTACTGTGAAAAAAGTGAAGAGCAGTAGAAGATGAGCTTGGAGAGGTGGTGTGTACAGCTCCTATAGAGAATGACAGACATGCAGAAGAGTTTAAGTTTTTTTCTAATTGCAATAACATAAAAGGTGTACGTTTTAATTTTTTTTTAATTTATTTATTTTTGGCTATGCTGGGTCTTTGTTCCTACAAGGGCTTTTTGTTTAGTTGTGGTGAGTTGGGGGCTACACTCTAGTTGTGGTATATGGAGCAGAGGCACTCGGGTGCACAGGCTTCAGTAGTTGCAGCACATGGGCTTAACAGTTGTGGCTCCCAGGGTCTAGAGCACAGGCTCAGTAGTTGTGGCACACAGGCTTAGTTGCTCTGTGTCATGAGGGATCTTCGCAGACCAGGGGTGGAACCCATGTCTCTGGCATTGGCAGGTGGATTCTTTACCACTGAGCCACCAGGGAAGCCCTAAATGGTACTGTTTGATTTATGTTTTAAAAATACTATAGTTGGGTGCTGAGTAGAGAATAAACTGAAAAAGAGAGGAATATAATCAGATTGTTCAGTCAGAGTACTGTCATGGCTCAGGTCAGGATCATGGCATTTTGAGCAGATATTTGTTAAGAGGATGAAAATGGTTGAATTGGGGATATATTTTGGAGCCTGAGAATATTTTCAGGATTTGATAGGATGGTGGAACATGGCAGGAAAGAGAAAACATAGCATGTATGGATGTTTGTTATTGTTGTTCAGTCACTAAATCATGTCCAACTCTCTGCGACCTCATGGATTGCAGTACAGCAGTCTTTTCTGTCCTTCACTATCTCCCGGAGCTTGCTCAAACTTATGTCCATTGAGACAATGATACTATCCAAACATTTCACCCTCTGTCACCCCCTTCTCCTCCTGCTCCCAAGCTTTCCCAACATCAGAGTCTTTTCCAATGAGTCAGCTCTTCATATCAGGTGGCCAAAATGTTGGAGCTTCAGCATCAGGATCAGTCCTTCCAAAGAATATTCAGGGTTGATTTCCATAGGGATTGACCAGCTTGATCTCCTTGCAGTCCAATGGACTCTCAAGAAATCTTCTCCAACACCACAGTTCAAAAGCATCAATTCTTCAGTGTTCAGCTTTCTTTATGGTCCAACTCTCACATTTGTACATGACTACTAGAAAAAACATAGCTTTCACTATATAGACTTTTGTCAGCAAAGTCCTGTCTCCACTTTTTAATATGCTGTCTAGGTTGGTCATAGCTTTTCTTCCAAGGAGCAATTGTCTTTTAAATGTATGGTTGTATCAGTTGCCAAAGCAACTATACAGGGAATTAACCCATTATTAGAGAGAAATTAAGGTTTGCTTTAGACTTGTTAAATTTAAATTCATTTGTGACATCTAAGTATTGCACAAATAATGATAGGGTTTATTTATTACTTTAAACATATATTATTTTTTCAGTTCTCAGCATAAGTAACATCTCTTGTGAAACTTCTTCTTGATGTCTTCAGACTTAGGTATATACCTCTTCTCTGTTCTCTTAATACTCTATATTCATCTCTAACATCTCATATTAAAAAAATACAGTTTCCTCAGAACTAGTTTCATCTACATTCTAGAGTACCTACCCTAGAATGTATTCAATTAGTAGATTTTAAATACATGGTTTTCTATTTCAGTTAATGTTATTTTTACATATTTCCCACAAAGAAGAGCTTTCTATAAGTAATAATTTGAAAATATCTAAGTATCACAAAACTGCAGTAGGTTAAAAAGAGCACACACACAGCAGGGAGCAGAAGAGAAACATTGAGAGAAAGAGTAGGGTATGAGTAGACAATTTGCCTAAATGGGATTGTCCAAATGCTTGCAAAGCAAATGCTACTTTGCTTTCAATGACTTCATGATATTTTATTAAATATGCCTCACCATCTTTTATATTACCATTTATTCTCATTTTTTACCTTAAATTTTGCATTTTTGACAGTTTACAAGATAATCTTTTATTCTTTTTACACACCCATGTCACAAAGATTCATTTTTTTCATGACTCTATTCCTTTGGTCACATTAGATATTTTTTCACCTTTCTGATATGAGATCTCATAAGATTCAATTTGAATTAAGCACTGGATTAAAAAAATCTTTGTTTACCAGTTTTTGTTGAACTTACATAAATGTTGTAGCTAAGATGATCATTTTCTATCAAACATAGCTTTGATCTTTTCTCTATTATATGACCATAACCAAAGTTGAAACTATTTTTTCCTACCCTCAAGATGTATCAATGCAAGCAAATCCTAGAATTTTCTAATACTGATCTTTTCAGCTTAACAACTTTTATTAATATAGTTAATGCATTTATTTTATTTTGTAAGCTATCAGTATTTAGGCTTCCATACACAGAATAATGTTTCACTAAGGTTATATGTGTTTATTAAGACACAGAGTTAAGGCAGCATAAATTCTAAAATATTACCTATTCTAGTAAGATAATTCCATGTTGAAACAATGCTTATGATTTATGTGATTCTTTACTGTCTTTACAGAATTATCAAAGAATTCAACAATCCATAACACTTTGGTCCACCTCCACACATTTAAACACAGCTTAGCCACAGAAGAAGTCAAGTAGCTTCAGACAGAGAAAGTTGACAGAACTAAAAAGCATAGTCATCCAAAAAAACTTCATGAGTTAGTGAATTCAGAAAACAAATACCTCTTGATATTAAGATTTTTAAATGTATGGGCATTCATGACCTCCTTTATTTATGAAGCAGTAACATTTAACTAAAAATATTTATAGGACATTTTAGTAAAAGAGGAGTAATGGGCATGATATGCAGTCTTACAACAAAAATGGGCCTAAGAAAGGCAATTTATGAACTACCACATGAACCATGAACTATCAGATGCTTAAGCTGGATTTAAAAAAGACAGAGGAATCAGAGATCAAATTGCCAAAATCCACTGGACCATCAAGAAAGAAAGAGAGTTCCAGAAAACATCTATTTCTGCTTTATTGACTATGACAAAGCCTTTGACTATGTGGATCACAATAAACAGTGGAAAATTCTGAAAAAGATAGGAATACCAGATCACCTGACCTGCCTCTTGATAAATCTGTACGTAGGTCAGGAAGCAACAGTTAGAACTGGACATGGAACAACAGACTGGTTCCAAACAGGGAAAGGAGTACGTCAAGGCTGCATATTGTCACCCTGCTTATTAAATTTATATACAGAATACATCATGAGAAACACTGGGCTGGATGAAGCACAAGCTGGAATCAAGATTTCCAGGAGAAATAGCAATAACTTCACATATGCAGATGACACCACCCTTATGGCAAAAAGTGAAGAACTAAAGAGCCTCTTGATGAAAGTGAAAGAGGAGAGTGAAAAAGCTGGCTTAAAACTCAACATTCAGAAAACGAAGATCATGGCATCTGGTCCCATCACTTCATGGCAAATAGATGGGGAAACAGTGGAAACAGTGGCAGACTTTATTTTGGGGGGCTCCAAAATCACTGTAGATGGTGACTGCAGCCATGAAATTAAAAGATGCTTACTCCTTGGAAGAAATGTTATGAGCAACCTAGATAGTATATTCAAAAGCAGAGACATTACTTTGCTGACTAAGGTCCATCTAGTCAAGGCTATGGTTTTTCCAATAGTCATGTATGGATGTGAGAGTTGGATAAAGAAAGCTGAGTGTCAAAGAATTGATGCTTTTGAACTGTGGTGTTGGAGAAGATTCTTGAGAGTCCCTTGGACTGCAAGGAGATCCAACCAGTCCATCCTAAAGGAAATCAGTCCTGAATATTCATTGGAAGGACTGATGTTGAAGCTGAAACTCCAATAATTTGGCCACCTAATGTAAAGTGCTGACTCATTTGAAAAGACCCTAATGCTGGGAAAGATTGAAGATGGGAGGAGAAGGGGATGACAGAGGATGAGATGGCTGGATGGCATCACCGACTCAATGGACATGAGTTTGAGTAAATTCCAGGAGTTGGTTATGGACAGGGGAGCCTGAGATGCTGCAATCCATGGGGTCGCAGACAGTTGGACATAACTGAGCAACTGAACTGAACTGAACTGAACTGAAGAAAGGCAATTTCTAGAAAATAGATTATATATGGTCAATCAAATTACAATAACTCCAAATATGTTTTTCCAGGTAAGCAAATTGATATAGCAGAGGTCAAGGGGTTGCGGAATGGGATGAAATTGCTTGAACTATTCACTGTATATATTATACCACATACCAAAAAGGATTTCAAACACAGATTATAAGTTAAATGCTAAATTAGATACTATAATATGATATAGAAGAAGCATGGACATTTTCTTCAGGAACTTACAAATCTTTTGGGAATAAAGGAAATTATACAATTGAAAACAAACTAATAACAAAAATCACCATTCTTGCACCTTTAGTATCTTCACTAAGGCCCCAAGTAATAGTATGTTCCTTACTAATTATTTTTTGATTGATTTGATTAACCCTACCACTTACTTTCCATAAAGGTTAAATCGAAATGGCAAAAGTTTAATGATAATTTTTCTTAATTCCAGAGAATTTTTGCATAATTTAATATATTATTACATGATTTCACATGTAAAATTCTTGCTTTACTATAAGATACAGAGTATTTTCATTACTTAGTTGTTAGAGATATTACTGTTTGTGTGGGCTAAAATAGGTTTTATTGCCTTTCAACTCATTATTAAAATGTAAATCACTGAGTCTCTAGTATATTATACTTGATAATATTTTTACGAGTGCTTCCAATTTTAACCTAAGTTAAAATATTTAAGTGTTATATCACATAGTAAATCTATAGCTTCTTGAGCATTGAAATGTCTTTATTTTTGGACTAGAACTGAATCCACTCTTTTTGTATTACATCCAAAGAAATGATTATGACAAGGATATTATTCATAGATTATAATTTTTTAACTGCACACAATAGTGTTAAGAAGTTAAAATATTCTGATAACCTCTAGTTCTTTAATTAAAAGGTCAGTTTTTTTCAGTTTCATTTATTAAAATGAGCACATTTAACAACAATAATGTGTCAAGCATTAGCACCTATTATGAAAGACAACTGATTGTTCAATAAGGAAGTCTATATTAAAACATAGTCTAAACAAATAACTTAATAGCACTTTTCTTTAAATTACTATCTCTTCTTCAACAATGTCACACTATAAGGCAACTGAAATAAATAACTGAAATAAAGTTATTAAGGTCAGTATATTGAGAAGTCCATAAGTAATTTATTTTTTTCTTTGTTTCATTGGAAGATTTAGGTTAAACAATATAGGATGCTGTAGCTGATTTTCTAGTTCTTTATGCATTTGAAAATTCATTTTAGGTAAAATTGAGTGGAGCAGCATGTGTTGGTTCTTTATACCAGGGGATATTGTGTAAGCTGCTTATCTTTAAAATATTCAATGAGCATGACACACAGAAGGGTCATCATGTGAATACAGAGGAGATGGAAGGGGCAACAGATAAAAATAACAACTATATTTCATGACATGATGTGATAAACAATAGAAACAGTTCAACCAGTGGGCTCTCAATTTTGGTGTGGTACCTAAGCAGTAAGTTAGTCCCAAGGAACATGAACACCTGATCTTATGATGCACCATGGTGAAACAGGCTCAACTCCTGATACTCTGTCAGGAAAAACACCATTAAAGCAAAGAAATGCAGAGAGGGTAAAATATTCAACCCGCTTAATCAGATGATGCTATGAGTACTTACTTGACTTCCCTGGTTTCCAGGAAGAAGTAAGTGGGGACTAACTTGGCAGCACACAAGTCCTAGTCTAAGAAGCACCTCCCCCATCATTACTATGATCCTCGCTGGCCAGGTATTCAACCAGAACACAATACCTTGGGAACTAGGGCAAAATAATTAAGGTATAGGCAGTTAGTTTGCTAATGTGCTATTTTTTTTCCATTTTACTGCCCCAAAATATCTTATTCCTCAAAAGTCCAGCAAAAAAAAAAAAAAAAGGTTGCTTAATTTGATCACTCCTAATGATAGGCCAAAGGGAAATGGGAATTGCTGGTAAAATCCCCACTTCCTTCCCCAGATTTCTGAGCTCACTCAGAGGCCATCTGAAATAGAAAAGCTGAACAAGTAACTCAGTTTTGAACAAAGCTCTATATGAGCCTGACTTCACCCTCGAGTATGTCTAACTTTTAAACTTGCACTAGTTGATGCTACGCTATTAATTGAATGGATGTGTTAGTCACTTAGTTGTGTCTGACTCTTTGCGACCCATGGGCTGTAGCCTGCCAGGTTCCCCTATCCATGGGATTCTTCAGGCAAGAATACTGGAGTGGGTTGCCATTCCCTTCTCCATGAAGTCTTCCCCACCCAGAAAATGAACCCAGGTCTCCTGCATTGTAGACAGATTCGCTACCCTCAGATCTACCAGGGAAGCCCATTGATTGAATGTGGCTTGTATTTCTCTTGCCAGCAAGAATTGCTAATTACTGAAAGATTTACTAGAGTAGCTGTATTCTTACTGCCAAGATAATTGGAGCGGGAATATATATATATATATATATATATATATATATATACCTCAGTTTTATCTAATTCCTTTCCCTTGCAACAATCTGTCATCTAACTATGATAAGTGGACATCAAACAAATTTCCACTTTTTTCATAGTCAATAGCTAAAATCATTACAAAGCTTTATTTTACTCTAGTAAAATCAAGACAGCCATGGAAACATTTCCTACAATCTTCTATAAGAAAACACAAAAAGGAAGAAAGAGATTGTGATCTCATGCTTTCATTTTGCTACTGGAACTAATGTATGGAGTTGGCTGCCAATGAATATAACTGCCATTAGTAGCTATTAGAAATTTTTTCTCTGCAAAATATTTTATGGAGGAACTATATTAGTTACAAGGCATAAAATGAATAGCACAAAGTAATTTGGGGAATTTTGATTAGTGAATCGGGAAAGGAAGAATTTGGAATTAATTATTAACAAAGAAAACTTAATATAATATTCAAAAATGATTGAAACTCTGATGATAAAACAATCTTTGCAATTGTTTCCAGACCCTTGGCTGGCCTTTCTAATTTACACAAAACCCCCGAGCTCTCATAGCTGACCCAAGCAGAATAGGCATACGCTTATCATTACTACTAAGAGCTTCCTATAATTTTTTGTTTGGCCTTCAAGGTTTGCAAATATATATAATCAGTAATCCTTATAGACAAGTTGTAAACCAATATGGAAAGTAGTTAAATATATTACTGTGAGCTACCAAAACAGTTGAAATATCACAAAAGCAGAAAGTGTCTATATTGATTCTAAATTTATATCTGGCCATGAGATTTTTAAACCTCTTTCTAAAACAAATTGAGGAACTCTGAATTGAGCTAAATGCATGTTTTGTGACCCCAAGAGGTCCTAGTGAATTCTGAGTAAGGGTCTTCAGATCAAAGTTTTCTGTTAAGAAAAGAGTTTCAGAAAAGAAAAAAGTTGTTTGAAAACCCTGTATTGTGAAAATATAACTGCAAGACCTAGATGCTTTGTTGGAGGAATAAAGCAAAGAAAAAAAAGCTGGCTCATGAATATATGTTTATTGTAAAGAAATATTGCCTGAGAAATATTAAATATTAATTCTAGATTTCAAACTAAAAATGTGCCTACAGTATTCAGTCAGATACCAAAATAAGACCTTGAACAAATTAAATATTTATATATGTATATATAAATAAAAGTGTTCATAAAGGAATTTAAAGTTTATCCCTGAATCTGCCATTTGAACACTACAACACCAGAATGTTGTCAACATGGTATAAATTTACATCCTTGAAAGGAATCATGACTTGAAAAACACAAGAAATTCTTTGGTAATAGAACAATACAGCACAGATAAAGTTTTTCTGTGTTATTGTTATTGTTAATTTAAAACCTCTAAAACATTTATAAGGGATTTTAAATTATGATTCATAATCATTTATTTATTCATTCAACTATAATTTATTAAGAAGCTAGCAATCCAAAAGCTAGAAGAAATAACGTTCCTGTCTTTTTGAAGTTTGCATTCTAGTTGGGATAACACAGAAATAGAGAAAAAAAAAATTAGTGCTTAAGAACATGTTAGTTCATGAGAAATTACATGAAGAAAGTAAATAAAATTATATGAGAGGAAGTTTCTTGCATAGGCTATTTTAGAAATCATCTAAATGTGCTTTACATGGCAGGGATGGTGTGAATATACAGACGCTATAACAAAAATAAATTTGATTGGAAATTTTAAGAGCAATTTCAGTGAAGTACTGCATTCACAGCATTGATATAACTTTTCAAGTTAGCCTAGACTTCAGAGTACAAAAAGTTAAGTTTTTTCTCTTGTTCTATAATTCAAGTTATAATTGGAACTTTACTGAAGAAGACCTATTCTCTAGTTATTTACTTATTATTCATTAATCTCTTAATTAATTTTTCATTTATTCAGTATAAATTTATTAAATGCTCTCTAAGTACCATAAAGCTTTGAATGGAAATACTGTGTGTAAAGGAAGATCCTCTGGAGGAGGGCATGGCAACCCACTCCATTCTTCTTGCCTGGAGAATCCCACAGACAGAAGAGCCTGGCAAGCTGCAGTCCGAGCATCACAAAGAGTCAAACACAACTGAGGCAACTTAGCACAAGCACAAGAAGTCTTTATCTTTTTAATTTCCTTCATAGAACTTATAACAATTTAGATTAGAAATCAAGGACTACATCTGTGATGTTGCCCAATATATAACTAACACTGTCACATGGTAGATACTTGGTAAATATTTACAAAAATAATAATGAAAGAAGGAGGGAGAGAAGGAGAGAAAAACAAGGAAAGGAAGAAAAGAAGGCAAGACAAGAGGGAAAGAGGAAGGATGAAAAGAAGGCTAGAGATAAAGGAAGGCAAAGAATGAAGAAAGAAAGGGAGGGAGGGGAACAGGGAGGGAAGACAAATAGAGGGAATTTAACAAATATTTATGGAGTGTCTACTGTTTGTCTAGGGCTTCCCAGGTGATTCAGTGAGAAAGAATCCACCTGCCAGTGCAGGAGATGCAGAAGACATGAGTTTGATTCTGGGTCAGGAAGATCCCCTGGAATAGGAAATGGCAATCCATTTTAATATTCTTGCCTGGAAAATCCCATGGACAGAGGACCTGGTGGGCAGCAGACCATGGGGTCACAAAGCTGGACACAACTGAGCAACAGCATGCACATGCTGTTTGTCTAACCCTATCAGAGAAACTGTTTCTGTGATCAAAACAAAAAACAACAAAAACCTGACCAGTTTAATGAAAGTAAATGGACATTTCAAGATTTGAATAGCTATTGGTATGAAGGAGAAAAACACAATTGAGCCAATAAATCCAGTTTACAAAAGGAATCAGAGAATGAGAGATGGGAGAGGTAATGCTGGATTCTGTCACAACTGAGTGTTTTTACACAAGCTATAAGTCTTTTTCATGGGTATAAGAAGTTATATGCCAAGTTATAAGACTTTCTGATGAAGCTGAAGCAAGCATTTCTAATTGCCTGATAGATCTTCACTAGGGCCCATTCCATAATAATATAAAGTCAATGTGTCCAAATTGATTTTCTCATTTCCTATTCTCTATATCACAGGTCCCCAACTTCCGGGCCTCGGACTGGTACTGGTCTATGGCCTGTTAGGAACTCAGCCACACAGCAGGAGGTGACCAGTGGGTGGCAGAGATCTCCATCACCTGCATTACCACCTGAACCACACAACACAAACTGGTTCATAGAAAAAATTGTCTCCCACAAAACTAGTCACTGGCACCAAAAAAGGTTGGAGACCACTTCTCTACATCATGATTTCTTCTTTTATGAATCATATGATCATTCATCTCATTAATCCCCTGAAAATGAGAGAGTCTTCCTCTCCCTTATCCATTCTATTCAAGGGGTTTCTAAATGGTATCCATTTTTCTTCCTAAATACATCACAAATCCTTTCTATTCTTTCATATTTGCTCTATTTGGGTTCACTTCAGTTCAGTTCAGTCACTCAGTCGTGTCCGACTCTTTGCAACCCCAAGAATCGCAGCACGCCAGGCCTCCCTGTCAATCACCAACTCCCAGAGTTCACTCAGACGCACGTCCATCGAGCCAGGGATGCCATCCAGCCATCTCATCCTCTGTCGTCCCCTTCTCCTCCTGCCCCCAATCCCCCCCAGCATCAGAGTCTTTTCCAATGACTCAACTCTTCGCATGAGGTGGCCAAAGTACTGGAGTTTCAGCTTTAGCATCATTCCTTCCAAAGAAATCCTAGGGCTGATCTCCTTTACGATGGACTGGTTGGATCTCCTTGCAGTCCAAGGGAATCTCAAGAGTCTTCTCCAACACCACAGTTCAAAAGCATCAATTCTTTGGCACTCAGCCTTCTTCACAGTCTAGCTCTCACATCCATAAATGACTACTGGAAAAACCATAGCCTTGACTAGATGGACCTTAGTCGGCAAAGTAATGTCTCTGCTTTTGAATATGCTGTCTAGGTTGGTCATAACTTTTCTTCCAAGGAGTAAGCGTCTTTTAATTTCATGGCTGCAATCACCATCTGCAGTGATTTTGGAGCCCCAAAAAATAAGGTCTGACACTGTTTCCACTGTTTCCCCACCTATTTGCCATGAAGTGATGGGACCAGATGCCATGATCTTCGTTTTCTGAATGTTGACCTTTAGGCCAACTTTTTCACTCTCCACTTTCACTTTCATCAAGAGGCTTTTTAGTTCCTCTTCACTTTCTGCCATAACCGTGGTGTCATCTGCATATCTAAGCTTATTGATATTTCTCCCAGTAATCTTGATTCCAGCTTGTGTTTCTTCCAGTCCAGCGTTTCTCATGATGCATTCTGCATATAAATTAAATAAGCAGGGTGACAATATACAGCCTTGATGTACTCCTTTTCCTATTTGGAACCAGTCTGTTGTTCCATGTCCAGTTCTAACTGTTGCTTCCTGACCTGCATACAGATTTACCAAGAGGCAAGTCAGGTGGTCTGGTATTCTCATCTCTCTCAGAATTTTCCACAGTTTATTGTGATCCACACAGTCAAAGGCTTTGGCATAGTCAATAAAGCAGAAATAGTTGGTTTTTTTGGAACTCTCTTGCTTTTTCCATGATCCAGCGGATGTTGGCAATTTGATCTCTGGTTCCTCTGCCTTTTCTAAAACCAGCTTGAGCATCTGGAAATTCACGGTTCACGTATTGCTGAAGCCTGGCTTGGAGAATGTTGATCATTACTTTACTAGTGTGTGAGATGAGTGCAATTGTGCGGTAGTTTGAGCATTCTTTGACATTGCCTTTCTTTGGAATTGGAGTGAAAACTGACCTTCAGACCCACTTTATTCCTTTGCTAATTATAATGAGTACTTAACTAGGATTCCCTACTCCTGTTATTGGGGCTTTCATCCTACAGCATGATATGCATTTTAAACATCTAGATATAAGGGTGTCATCTATTTGACTGAAATGCTTTAGTGACTCTCCTTTAATAAAGATAATTTTAGTATAAATGAAATTTCCTTCATGATTTGATCCATAAATACCTTTCCAACTTCACGTTTCCTATGCTCCAGTCATACACAAGTGCTTGAGTTTCCCAAGTATATCCTCTCTTTGTCATTTCCATAATTGTGTGTGTGGTGTTTATTCTTCCTGAGATGCCTATATCTCTTTGTGAATCTAACTTCTCACCTTTCACTTTTCCCAAACTCCTCTTGGATAACATTACTCAGTCTAAGAATCCATGTTTATCTCTCCATAGAGCTTTTAACACAATTCTGTGTGGTAGGTGATCCATTTTTACCTTCTCTAATTAATTTTGAATGCCTAGGGAACAAAAAGTCTTGTCTGATTCACTTATAACCATAAGTAGTACATAGTAACCCTAACACTATACTGAATAAATCAGTGTAGAAATTAATAAATAAAGCATAAAACAGTTCTTTATCTCATCCATAACATGTTTTCAGTAGATATGTTTATTACTAAGTTACTTTCCAATGATCAATCTTCCTATCTTTATTTAAAAAGAAAAAAATATATTCCAGAATCTTATATCTAAGAGGGAAATCATTCTTACTGTTTCTACAGAGAACACGTGTGCCTGCATGATCACCTGTCTATAGATTTATTATTCATGATATTTAGCTTTCTTATTAAGAGAAATCAGGATTAAAAAAGGAAGATATGGAAATATAAAATTGTACTGTTAACACAAATTAGCATGCCAATGAATGATTACCTCTGACTACTAGAATTTTTAAAAATCCAATACATGTGAATAAAACATTTTAAATAATGTTTAAAGCATTTAAACTAAAGTGAATTTTCTTCTTGCCATTTTCTTTTCTTAAGTGAAATCAAAAGTTTATTGTAAGTTTTGAAGAAGTAAATGTCACATATCATTTACCATCGGGAATATGCATCATTTACCATTGGAAATACACATGTACAATGGAAATTCAGTTAAGGTGGATTTTTAGAAAATAATGAATGTTAACATCAGCAAGAAAATCTATCAGTACAAATCAGCATCTTTTTTAAAAGGAAAAATAAATAAATAAATAGTCCTAAAAAGAAAACAACAACATCAATGACAACAAAATTCTGGGACTGACAGTTTAAATCTAGTAATACTCTTTAAATCTTGATTAATTAAAAATTATAAAAATAATCCAGTAGATGCAATTGGTACATAAGCTAGAACTAAACATTGGGTAAGACAAACTATTCTATTATGAAACATGATCAATGAGGACAAAATAAACAGCACTTGTATATAAACCCTAATTATGAAAGGAGAAAATTCTCAGACACAGTGTAGCAAACAGATGCATCTTCATGAAGGGAAATATGAGACATCTTCACATCACTAATCACTGCCTACTCCCTTGGTGCCCCAAGGTTGAATCTGTGAGCATGCTGCTGGGAAAAGGAAACCAACTATATATTTAAAACCTGAATTTAGTACTTCAGTGTTTTTGTTTCGCCTTGCAACTTTATTAATAACACTTGATAGACAATATTAGAAACTTTTCCTCAATGCTCTTACTAAGGCTTATATCATATTGTACTGAAATTGCTCATTATCCTATTGTTCTCCATCTTTTACAATGTTAAGTTTCTGAGAATAGAGAGGTGTTTTTTTTGTTTGTTTGTTTTGTTTTTTTAGCATCTGTAATATCTAGAATTGCCCACATTCGTAGTACATGTTCATGATCTTCCCTTCCTGTTGAATACAGTACCAGTGCTTTTAGCCAAAGACCACTAGGAACATACCCAGAGTTAAACAACTTGTTTTATGACTCATGGTAGCCAGGACAAACACCCCTCAAGAAGGAATAACAGGGCATCTCAGTAAGAGGGTCTTATAAAAAAATGGATTATAGAATTTGATCCTGTATTAGGTAGCTTTGGGACAAGTCTAAGGAAGAAAGGCTTTGTTCTATGTTTGATGCAATCAGGAAGTAGGGATAATGCTATGATTGAGCATTTTAATACCATTTTTCTAAGTGAAGGGAAGGCTAAACAGAGACCAAACCTATAACCCATAAAGCAGTTGCAGTGACCCTCTCGGCCTAGCTTAACCCCTAGCTAAACACCTGGACATGACAAACTTAAGCAAGGCTTATAGAAGAACCATACAGTCAACCCATAGATTTGAGAGAAAATAAAATGATTGTTCTTTGTGATCACTGTTATATAGAAATAAATATTTGTACTGTTCTAGAATAAACGTTCATAAAATACTTTAGTAGGAGTCTAGTCAACCAAAAGGAAGGTATATTACCTGAAAGTTAGAATGATGAAAAAGACATGCATGCAACTAAGTCACTTCTGTCTTGTCCAACTTTTTACGATCCTATGGAATACAACCCACCAGGTTTCTCTGTCCTTGGGATTCTGCAGGTATCTGCAGGTAAGAATTCTGCAGTGGGTTGCCATGCCCTCCTCCAGGGGATCTTCACCAACCCAGGAATAGAACCCGCGACTCTTGTGTCTCCTGCATTGGCATGTAGGTTCTGTACCACTAGCACCACTTGAGAAGCTCCCAAAAAGGATATAGAAAATTATATTACTTCTATTGTGAATAATGAGTAATTATGCAAATTCTCAACAGTTATTTTTCTGCTACTTAATTCTAAGGAATATTAAGCAGGAAAACTTCATGGATAACTTCAACTTCCATTTGTGCCCAAGAGATATTTTACAGCAAACATGGTAGTAATCTCCATCTGACTATTTCTATGTAATTCTCAATATAAGTATAATAACATTAAATAAAAATAAAGAATTCTTAAAGAAACTAAGTAATGTGTTTTGCATGAACAACCTTATGACCTAACCTTACAATAAGAAAGCAGAGTAGAAGTCTTACATTCCACACTGGGCAGATGAATAACACAGATCATTTGCAGCAATAGTTTTGGAGGGAGATATCTGTATAGGTGACAAGGCAAGATAAGGTTATAATCATCCTATCAACAGGTGATAGCATTGACATTCAGAGCACCCAGAGGGATGTTGTGGGGAGGGAGGTGGGAGGGGGGTTCATGTTTGGGATTACATGTACACCCGTGGTGGGTTCATGTCAATGTATGGCAAAACCAATACAGTATTGTTAAGTAAATAAAGTAAAAATAATTTTTTTTTTTAAAAAAAGGACTGGCAGCATTGTTCTTCAACCAGAAAAAAACACCTCGACTTTCAAAAAAAAGGCATACCTTCAAAGATACATGCAAATATAGCTAGAAATGTTCTTAAGAAGGCCTTTTGGATATACCATGACACTTAAGTTTTAGTTACTTAAAAACCTAGAGTCTCAAATTATAGATATATTATAGATACTGTTTTTTTCCCAGAATTGTATTTGGTTGGATTCTTCAAATAATGTGTTACCAATTTCTCTCTAACTTGGTTAGATAGAAACTTCACATATTATTTTGTGGAAGATCCAATCTCAAGGAGCATAATCTCCAGCGTACTGTTTAAATGCTCTATTCAGTTCAGTTCAGTACAGCCACTCAGTTGTGTTCAACTATCTGTGACCCCATGGTCTGCAGAACACCAGGCTTTCCTGTCCATCATGAACTCCTGGAGTTTCAGACTCATGTCCATTGATTCAGTGGTGCCACCCAACATTCTCATCCTCCTTCATCCCTTCTCCTCCAGTCTTCAATCTTTCCCAGCATCAGGGTCTTTTCAAATGAGTTAGTTCTTCGCATCAAGTGGCCAAAGTACTGGAGTTTCAGCTTCAATATCAGTCCTTCCAATGAATATTTAGGACTGATTTCCTTTAGGATGGACTGGTTGAATCTCCTTGCAATACAACGGACTCACAAGAGTCTTCTCCAACACCACAGTTCAAAAGCATCAATTCTTCAGTGCTCGGCTTTATAGTCCAACTCTCATATCCATACATGACTACTGGGAAAACAATAGCCTTGACTAGATGGACCTTTGTTGGCAAAGTAATGTTTCTGCTTTTTAATACGCTGTCCAGGTTGGTCATAACTTTCCTTCCAAGGAGTAAGCATCTTTTAATTTCATGGCTGCAGTCACCATCTTCAGTGATTTTGGAGTCCCAAAACATAAAGTCTGCCACTATTTTGGCTGTTTCCCCATCTATTTGCCATGGTGTAATGGGACCAGATGCCATGATCTTAGTTTTCTGAATGCTGAGTTTTAAGCAAACTTTTTCACTCTCCTCTTTCACTTTCATCAAGAGTCTCTTTAGTTCTTCACTTTCTGCCATAAGGTGGTGTCATCTGCATATCTGAGGTTATTGATATTTCTCCTGGCAATCTTGATTACAGCTTGTGCTTCTTCCAGCCCAGCATTTCTCATGATGTACTCTGCATATAAGTTAAATAAGCAGGGTGACACTATACAGCCTTGACGTATTCGTTTCCCAATTTGGAACCAGTCTGTTGTTCCATGTCCAGTTCTACCTGTTGCTTCCTGACCTGCATACAGATTTCTCAAGAGGCAGGTCAGGTGATCTGGTAGTCCCATCTCTTGAAGAATTTATCCACAGTTTATTGTGATCCACATAGTCAAAGGCTTTGTCCTAGTCAGTAATGCAGAAACGATGTTTTCTGGAACTCTCTTGCTTTTTTGATGATCCAGCAGATATTGGCAATTTGATCTCTGATTCCTCTATCTTTTCTAAAACCAGCTTGAACATCTGGAAGTTCATGGTTCACATATTGTTGAAGCCTGGCTTGGAAAGTTTTCAGCATTACATTACTAGCATGTGAGATGAGTGCAATTATGTGGTAGTTTGAGCATTCTTTGACATTGCCTCTTCAGGATTGGAATGAAAACTGAAATTTTCCAGTCCTGTAGCCACTGCTAATTTTTCCAAATATGCTGGCATATTGAGTGCAGCACTTTCACAGCATCATCTTTTAGCACTTTCATACATCATCATCATCATCCTTTAGCTCAACTGGAATTCCATCACCTCTGCTAGCTTTGTTCACAGTGATTCTTCCTAAGACCCACTTGACTACACATTCCAGGATGTCTGGCTCTAGTTGAGTAATCACACCATCGTGATTATCAGGTTCATGAAGATCTTTTTTGTACAGTTCTTCTGTGTATTCTTGCCACCTCTTCTTAATATCTTCTGCTTTTGTTAGGTCCATACCATTTTAGTCCTTTACTGAGCCCATCTGTGCATGAAATATTCCCTTGGTATCTCTAATTTTCTTGCAGAGATCTCTAGTCTTTCCCATTCTATTGTTTTCCTCTCTTTCTTTGCACTGATCACTGAGGAAGGCTTTCTTATCTCTCCTTGTTATTCTTTGGAACTCTGCATTCAAATGGGTATATCTTTCCTTTTCTCCTTTGCTTTTCACTTCTCTTCTTTTCTCAGCTATTTGTAAGGCTTCCTCAGACAGTCATTTTGCTTTTTTTGCATTTCTTTTTCTTTGGGATGGTCTTGATCCCTATCACCAGAACAATGTCACGAACCTCTGTCCATATATCAGATCTAGTCCCTTAAATCTATTTCTCACTTCCACTGTATAATAGTAAATTATTTGATTTAGGTCATACCTGAATCGTCCAGTGGTTTCCCTACTGTCTTCAGTTTAAGCCTGAATTTGGCAATAAGGAGTTCATGATCTGAGCTACAGTCAGTTCCTGGTCTTGTTTTTGCTGACTGTATAGAGCTTCTCCATCTTTGACTGCAAAGAATATAATCAGTCTGATGTGCTCTATTACTTAGCAGTAATCATTCTTATTTTGGTAACGATATTCTAAAAGTGATTAATGACACTATGAATGTAATTATTGTGGAAACTTCTTTCCAATGGTAGTTAGAACTTGGAGCCAATTATCTACAGAATAGACTTCAAGGAAGCCTAAAGCCTGGAAGAGCAAACAAATTCGCACCTCCCTAATAAATTTCAAGGAATGTACTTGAGTTGTTGAAACTTATGTGCTTTTGGTTGACAAACAGGGGTAACACTTAGAATCTAGGAACGTATCTTGAATGCATAAAAATGGCAGACCATGTTCTACATAAAGGGTAGTGGGCTACTACTCTATTCAGTGCCCAGGGGTGGCACTGGGCACTACTGAAAGGGATTTGAAAATCAGAGAAGCTTGTCATTTTGACTGAGACTACTATTGTATCTCTGGCTTTGAGTAGCAATTTTGTGTACATCAAAGGACTTACATCTTTTGGTTGAGTCTGGCCATCTTTCTGTCACTATCCTTACAATGGAAGCCCTGGGCACTGATGCCTAAAGTAAATTTAATATTAATATAAAGCATCACATTCTGGTTTACTGACTTTTGGGGATATTGGGGGGAAAAAAGCCTTGAAAGATATGAGTGTAGAAAAACAGACAATCATATTTTTAACCATTCTTGCACCAGACAACAAAGGCTCTGTATTTGGAAAACTGGGAAGAACAGTTGTAAAAGTATGTTCTCTTTTCCTTCTTTTCCCTTCCCTTCTCTCTGGGCTCTTTGGCCAACTGGTTGAAAAAAAAGCACCTAGAATCCAAAGTAAGCAAAATGTATAATTACCTTGTGGCTTCTATTGGCTCAATAGAAGAGGCACCTGAGGTGTAACAAAAGAGAAAGAAATGGAAAACCACAAAGTTAGATGTCTGGCTGGCAAGGAAGCTGATACTAAAACTGTGGTCCATGTGGCTGGAAGGAAGATGACTCTAATGGTGCTGCTGTGAATGGCTGAGGTCCTTGGGCCTTGCAAGCCCCAGGCTGGCAGGTAGCAACTTTTGAGGCATGCATTTGCAAACGGCTGAAGTATTTCATATGGGAAAGTTTAAGAAAGGAGCTGAAAAGTGTTTTCTCTTATATTGATGCAGTTCTAACTGCAAGGAGGATAAAAAGAAGATGAGGGGGTCAGATCACAAAAAGAAGACAAAACAAGTTAAAGCTTTGTTATCACTTTTAATTGTGAGTAGATGTGTGAGCTAATTTTGCTACTTTAACAGACAGGCTGAAATGAGAGCAGTGACCTGGGAGCACTGTGATATGCGCAAGCTAATTGGGTTATAAATAATGGTATTCATAAGTCTGAGTATTAGAACTAATTTTCTAATTAGAACAGGTAGCCTCCAAGCACAAATGTAAAAGTACTTAATAGAGACAGAAAACTTGAATTGTTAAGAGTAGGCAACGACTGTTGCATTTTGAAACTTCTGATTAAAATCTAGTGCATAATATGTATGAGATCTGGTCAGGAATAAGATGTTTTTCAACTATGGCATTGTTGCCATTCTGAGTACTATATTTCATTATAGTTCAGAACCATCCCACTCATTAGAGAACAGTTAGGATCTCTGCTTCCTCCCCCGAAAAAGGGCATTATCCTAAGAGTCCACAGTTATTGAACAAAAACATTTCCACATAACTGAAGAAACAAAAATAAGCAAGAGTCATGGCACCTAAATGTAAATTTAATAAATATACACTGAAACTTTTGATCTGTCCAAGATTCCTAGTATATGGAATTAATATGGTCTTGTAATCATGTTGATATCATTTCTGACAAAATTTGGTGAAGGGGAAATGACTTCTCTGGGCTGAAGCTAACTGGGGATGTGATGAAAAGTAGGGGAGGAAGGATTGACCAAGCATATGAATACTTTCTCAGCTCACAAGTCTTAATTCTAAAAGTTTTCTTTCTGTTTTTATAGATTCTAAAAATATGGTTTAAAACTACTATATCTATACTGGACAGGGTCAATGTATATAAATGCATATACCTTCTGTCAATATAAGACTATTCAAATTTAGGTGAAATGTCTCAAAAATGAACTGAGTGGGAGCTGACAAAAGTGTCTCTCTGTAAACCCAGGAGACAAGAGTTCAAGAGCAACATGAGAGAAGATGCAGACTTGCTACAAATGCTGACTGAGCGCTTGAAAGAGGTCGTCAGCTGTGTTTCATTCCTAATGCAGTTTAAGAGTGCCTTCTATGCAAGAAGTTAGTACATTTAATGGAAGTGACTCCATTTTCACTCCTATCACAACTCAAATACTTTCTGGTAAAGTAAGTTTCCTGTGAGAGTGAAGATAATAATTTGATAAGCAAAACACAAGACTTTGGTATTACATGCCATCAAGCGGACAGTGAATGTGGAGTAGCTAATTCATGGGAGAGTTTTGTCAGTGTAGATGTGTAACTCCATGCAGTTACTGTGTCCGCACCAAGGGCAAAATAAGACAACAACCAATGACTTTTGAAACTTGGCAAACCATAACTACATTCTCTTCACCAGTTTGCCGGGATAATATCCTGTGTTCCTTCTCTGATGAAGTCGTGCAACTGGCTCCCACAGAAAGCAAAGTCAAGCATGCAGAGATGGCATGCCTTAATTTATGCAAAATGCTGAAAATTTGCAATTGATCTCATAAAAATAACTTACTGAATATGTTGATTTTATGTGTATGTTAAAACCTTTGAAAAAGAGTCTAAATGTACATACAAAGACTTTGAGACATATGCAAATGGAACATGAACATAAATGAGACAACTTTATTAGTGTTCTTTGTGAATTAAATCTCATGAAACATCACAGTAATGCAAAAATGTAGATTTAAGTCATTATTCCACTTAAACTTTGGACTATTGTTTTAAAACCTTTGATGTTCCTACATATTAATTTAATTGTACTTTCTAGCACTCTAATGGAGAAGGCAGTGGCACCCCACTCCAGTACTCTTGCCTGGAAAATCCCATGGATGGAGGAGCCTGGTAGGCTGCAGTCCATGGGATCGCTAAGAGTCGGACATGACCAAGCGACTTCACTTTCAGTTTTCACTTTCATGCACTGGAGAAGGAAATGGCAACCCACTCCAGTGTTCTTGCCTGGAGAATCCCAGGGACAGGGGAGCCTGGTGGGCTGCCATCTATGGGGTCGCACAGAGTCAGACACGACTGAAGTGACTTAGCAGCAGCACTCTAATTTTTGTGGTTGAACAACATACTTCTGAATAACCAACAAATCACAGAAGAAATCAAAAAAGAAATCAAAATATGCATAGAAACTAATGAAAATGAAAACACAATAACCCAAAACCTGTGGGACACTATAAAAGCAGTGCTAAGAGAAAAGTTCATAGCAATACAGGCATACCTCAAGAAACAAGAAAAAAGTCAAATAAATAACCTAACTCTACAACTAAAGCAACTAGAAAAGGAAGAATTGGAGAACCCCAGAGTTAGTAGAAGGAAAGAAATCTTAAAAATTAGGGCAGAAATAAATGCAAAAGAAACAAAAGAGACCATAGCAAAAATCAACAAAGCCAAAAGCTGGTTCTTTGAAAGGATAAATAAAATTGACAAACCACTAGCCAGACTCATCAAGAAGCAAAGAGAGAAAAATCAAATCAATAAAATTAGAAATGAAAATGGAGAGATCACAACAGACAACACAGAAATACAAAGGATCATAAGAGACTACTACCAGCAGTTGTATGCCAATAAAATGGACAACGTGGAAGAAATGGACAAATTCTTAGAAAAGTACAATTTTCCAAAACTGAACCAGGAAGAAATAGAAAATCTTAACAGACCCATCACAAGCACGGAAATTGAAACTGTAATCAGAAATCTTCCAGCAAACAAAAGCCCAGGTCCAGACGGCTTCACAGCTGAATTCTACCAAAAATTTCGAGAAGAGCTAACACCTATCCTACTCAAACTCTTCCAGAAAATTGCAGAGGAAGGTAAACTTCCAAACTCATTCTATGAGGGCACCATCACCCTAATACCAAAACCTGACAAAGATGTCACAAAAAAAGAAAACTACAGGCCAATATCACTGATGAACATAGATGCAAAAATCCTCAACAAAATTCTAGCAATCAGAATCCAACAACACATTAAAAAGATCATACACCATGACCAAGTGGGCTTTATCCCAGGGATGCAAGGATTCTTCAATATCCGCAAATCAATCAATGTAATTCACCACATTAACAAATTGAAAAATAAAAACCATATGATTATCTCAATAGATGCAGAGAAGGCCTTTGACAAAATTCAACATCCATTTATGATAAAAACTCTCCAGAAAGCAGGAATAGAAGGAACATACCTCAACATAATAAAAGCTATATATGACAAACCCACAGCAAACATTATCCTCAATGGTGAAAAATTGAAAGCATTTCCCCTAAAGTCAGGAACAAGACAAGGGTGCCCACTTTCACTGCTACTATTCAACTTAGTTCTGGAAGTTTTGGCCACAGCAATCAGAGCAGAAAAAGAAATAAAAGGAATCCAAATTGGAAAAGAAGAAGTAAAACTCTCACTGTTTGCAGATGACATGATCCTCTACAAGGAAAACCCTAAAGATTCCACCAGAAAATTACTAGAGCTCATCAATGAATATAGTAAAGTTGCAGGATATAAAATCAACACACAGAAATCCCTTGCATTCCTATACAGTAATAATGAGAAAGTAGAAAAAGAAATTAAGGAAACAATTCCATTAACCATTGCAATGAAAAGAATAAAATACTTAGGAATATATCTACCCAAAGAAACTAAAGACCTATATATAGAAAACTATAAAACACTGATGAAAGAAATCAAAGAGGACACTAATAGATGGAGAAATATACCATGTTCTTGGATCAGAAGAATCAATATAGTGAAAATGAGTATACTACCCAAAGCAATTTACAAATTCAATGCAATCCCTATCAAGCCACCAGCCATATTTTTCACAGAACTAGAACAAATAATTTCAAGATTTGTTGGAAATACAAAAAACATCGAATTGCCAAAGCAATCTTGAGAAAGAAGAATGGAACTGGAGGAATCAACTTGCCTGACTTCAGGCTCTACTACAAAGCCACAGTCATCAAAACAGTATGGTACTGGCACAAAGACAGACATATAGATCAATGGAACAAAATAGAAAGCCCAGAGATAAATCCACACACATATGGACACCTTATCTTTCACAAAGGAGGCAAGAATATACAATGGAGTAAAGACAATCTCTTTAACAAGTGGTGCTGGGAAAACTGGTCAACCACTTGTAAAAGAATGAAACTAGATCACTTTCTAACACCGCACACAAAAATAAACTCAAAATGGATTAAAGATCTAAATGTAAGACCAGAAACTATAAAACTCCTAGAGGAGAACGTAGGCAAAACACTCTCAGACATAAATCACAGCAGGATCCTCTATGATCCACCTCCCAGAATTCTGGAAATAAAAGCAGAAATAAACAAATGGGATCTAATTAAATTTAAAAGCTTCTGCACAACAAAGGAAAATATACACAAGGTGAAAAGACAGCCTTCTGAATGGGAGAAAATAATATCAAATGAAGCAACTGACAAACAACTAATCTCAAAAATATACAAGCAACTTATGCAGCTCAATTCCAGAAAAATAAACGACCCAATCAAAAAATGGGCCAAAGAACTAAATAGACATTTATCAAAAGAAGACATACGGATGGCTAACAAACACATGAAAAGATGCTCAACATCACTCATTATCAGAGAAATGCAAATCAAAACCACAATGAGGTACCACTTCACACCAATCAGAATGGCTGCGATCCAAAAATCTGCAAGCAATAAATGCTGGAGAGGGTGTGGAGAAAAGCGAACCCTCCTACACTGTTGGTGGGAATGCAAACTAGTACAGCCACTATGGAGAACAGTGTGGAGATTCCTTAAAAAATTGCAAATAGAACTACCTTATGACCCAGCAATCCCACTGATGGGCATAAACACCGAGGAAACCAGAATTGAAAGAGACACATGTACCCCAATGTTCATCGAAGCACTGTTTATAATAGCCAGGACATGGAAACAACCTAGATGTCCATCAGCAGATGAATGGATAAGAAAGCCGTGGTACATGTACACAATGGAGTATTACTCAGCCATTAAAAAGAATTCATTTGAATCAGTTCTGATGAGATGGATGAAACTGGAGCCGATTATACAGAGTGAAGTAAGCCAGAAAGAAAAACACCAATACAGTATACTAACACATATATATGGAATTTAGATAGATGGCAATGACGACCCTGTATGCAAGACAGGAAAAAAGACACAGATGTGTATAGTGGACTTTTGGACTCAGAAGGAGAGGGAGAGGGTGGGATGATTTTGGAGAATGGCATTCTATCATGTATACTATCATGTAAGAATTGAATCGCCAGTCTATGTCTGACGCAGGATACAGCATGCTTGGGGCTGGTGCATGGGGATGACCCACAGAGATGTTATGGGAAGGTAGGTGGGAGGGGGTTTCATGTTTGGGAACACATGTAAGAATTAAAGATTTTAAAATTAAAAATAATAATAATAATAATAATAATAAATAAATAAATAGAGTTTTTAAAAGATAAAAAAAATTTTAAAAAAGTACTATATAAAAAGAACATCAATTCTTTAACCCCGAGAAAAAAAGAAAAAGGTAAGAAATATATTTATATTCTTAAAGGTTCTTAGCAAAAAATTTAGTTAAATATTAAGGTTACCTAAGATAATAATTAAGTAATAACATAGGTGAAAATGAACAAAAAAGATAAAGGAGTTTTAAACACAGCTTCAAAGCTTTTATTTGTTTTTATTGTCCCTTTTTCTGGCTGTTAATTATTAACTATAGGTGATTATAATTAAGATACTAAATATTATTATATATTTAGAAGTGTGAAATAAATTGAATGTTACTGATGTAAATATATAGTCTTCTGGAAAGGGTCATTTTTCTGTTCTCTTGCTTTAGAACTTATTGTGCCACTTTGTTCTTTTTTATTTTATAACCATGACTAAGTAGTTTAAGTTCCTGTATTAATACTGCTTGTAATTTAATTTCATATATTTGTACATATATGAAATACATACACACATATATATGTGGCATAAATATCTTGAATTGCAAAATTGAATTATTAGGCCTCAGTCTGCGAAACTCAAGTTGTAAAGTCAACACAATCTTGATCAAAATTCCACAGAGCTCTTTTGAAGATACTGACAAAATCATTCTAAAGTTTATGTGAAAGGAAAAAGATCTAGAATGGCCAACACAATACTAGATAAGAAGAACAAAGCTAGGAAACTCACATTACTCAAGTGCAATACTTACTATTAAGCAACAGTAATCAAAACAGCATATATTGGCAAAAGAAGAGACACATATATCAATGCAACAAGATATAGAGCTGAAAAATAGATTCCCACAAATTTTATATGTTGATGTTTTACAAATGAAAAAAGGCTACTGAATAAAGAAAAGATAGTCTTTTCAATAAATGGTACTGGAACAATTGGATTTCTTGTGAAAAAATATAAACCAACTCACAAATCTTGTATTTTTTATAAAAATCAATTTAAAATTGACCACAAATCTAAATGTAAGCACAAAATGATAAAACTTTTGGAAGATAGCATAGGAGGAAACCTAAATGACCTTGGCTCTGATGGCATAGATGAGTAAAACCACATATTAAAAATACATTAAGTTGTACCTTATTAAAATTTAAAACTTCTGCTCTGTGAAAGACCCTGTTAGGAGAATTAAAACACAATTCAAAGGCTCAGAGAAAATATTTGTAAAACACATATATGATAAGGGATTTGTATAAAAAATATAAAAATAATACTAAAATTTAAAAAATAAGAAACTAACAATCTGATTAAATCTCCAGGGTATCTTTCTGACCCAGGGATTGAACCCAACTTGGCATTAGCAGGCAGGTTCTTTACCACTAGTGTAACCTGGGAAGCCCCTAAATATCCAAAGAAAAGATCAAAAAGACCAGGCAAAGAAAACATATAGATGATGAATAAATATATAAGAAGAAGTTCAGCATTATATCTATATATATACACAGAACTGCAAAGTAAAAAAGTGAGTACCACTACACAACTAATATGAATGGATAAAATTCTAAAAACTAACAGCATCAATACCAGACCACCTGACCTGCCTCTTGAGAAATCTGTATGCAGGTCAGGAAGCAACAGTTAGAACTGGACATGGAACAACAGACTGGTTCCAAATAGGAAAAGGATTATGTCAACGCTTTATTGTCACCCTGCTTATTTAACTTATATGCAGAGTACATCAGGAGAAATGCTGGGCTGGAGGAAGCACAAGCTGGAATCAAGATTGCTGGGAGAAATATCAATAACCTCAGATATGTAGATGACATCACCCTTATGGCAGAAAGAGAAGAAGAACTAAAGAGCCTCTTGATGAAAGTGAGAGTGAAAAAGCTGGCTTAGAGGTCAACATTCAGAAAACGAAGATCATGGCATCTGGTCCCATCACTCCATGGCAAATAGATGGGGAAACAGTGGAAACAATGGCTGACTTTATTTTTCTGGGCTCCAAAATCACTGAAGATGGTGACTGCAGCCATGAAATTAAAAGATCCTTACTCCTTGGAAGAAAAGTTATGACCAACCTAGATAGCATATTCAAAAGCAGAGACATTACTTTGCCAACAAAGGTCCATCTAGTCAAGGCTATGGATTTTCCAGTGGTCACATATGGATGTGAGAGTTGGACTATAAAGAAAGCTGAGCGCCAAAGAATTGATGCTTTTGAACTGTGGTGTTGGAGAAGACTCTTGAGAGTCCCTTGGACTGCAAGGAGGTCCAACTAATCCATCTTAAAGGAGATCAGTCTTGGGTGTTCATTGGAAGAACTGATGTTGAAGCTGAAACTCCAGCACTTTGGCTACTACCTGATACAAAGAGCTGATTCATTTGAAAAGACCCTGATGCTGGGAAACATTGAGGGCAGGAAGAAGAGGGGACAACAGAGGATGAGATGGTTGGATGGCATCACCAACTCAATGGACATGGGTTTGGGTGAACTCCAGGAGTTGGTGATGGACAGGGAGTCCTGGCATGCTGTGGTTCATGGTGTTACAAAGTGTCGGACATGACTGAGCAACCGAACTGAACTGAACAGTATCAATTGCTGATGAGAATATGGATCAACAAGAATACTCATTCATTGCTGATAGGAATGCAAAATGGTGTTAATTTGGAAGAGAATTTAACATTTTTTTACAAAGCCAAACATAGTCTTAGCATAATGATCCAACAATTATGCTAACAGGTATTTGCTTAACAAATTTGAAAACTTTCATGAAGGTTTATTTAAAATCACTAACAACTAAAAGTTTAAAAGGTCATTCAACAGATGAATTAATAAGCAAACTCTGGAACATCTATGCATGTATATAATGGAATGCCATTAAACCATAATAAGAGATGAGCTGTCAAACACTAAAAAAATAATAAATCTTAAATACACATAGCTAAGTGAAGTAAGTGAAAAGTCTACATACTGTGTAATTACCAATTGCATGTCATTTCAAATTCCCTGATAGCTCAGTTGGTAAAGAATCCATCTGTGATGCAGGAGATCCCAGTTGGATTCCTGGGTCAGGAAGATATGCTGGAGAAGGGATAGGCTACCAACTCCAGTATCCTAGGTCTTCTGTTGTGGCTTAGCTGGTAAAGAATCCATCTGCAATGTGCGCTACCTGGGTTCAATCCCAGGGTTGGGAAGATTCCCTGAAGAAGGTAAAGGCTACCTACTCTAGTATTCTGACATGGAGAATTCCATGGACTATACAGTCCATGCGGTCACAAAGAGTCAGACAAGACTGAATGACTTTCACTTTCATAGTAATGGTTCAAAAGTTTAGCAGTTTCCAGAGCTTGGGGACCAGGGGCTATGGTTGAACGGAGATTTTCGGTGGTAAAACTGTTCTGTACAATACAGTGATGTCACTGTGCTGTTTTCAAAACCCATAGACAATTACAGCATAAGGAATGAACCTTTATGTGTACAAAAGAAGAAAATCATGTAAAAAGTCAGAAGACTCCAGAATGGAATGCAAAATTTAACAAAGCAATAGAAATCTATTAGAAATACACAAAATAACCAGAGCTCTTGAAGAAATAGATGATTTTAAAATTGGCAAAGGAAGTATGTAAGATGAGTTTAGAACACATTATAGGATCAGAAAGTAAAGAAGTATTAAAAAAAAAAAAAAAGGCACAGAAGAAAATTTGTCAAGGAGGAATGGTTAGCCAATTTAAAGAACTCCAGGTGGTCAAATCTGAAACAATTTCTGCAACAAAATAAAGTAGCATTGGATTTATAATCTAAATATGAAATAAATATCCCTGAGTCCACACTGACATAAATAAATGACAGAATACATTAAAATATATAAAAGGTAAGGAAGAATAGACAAATCTATCCACAGGAGAATATAAAAATAATTTTGTCAATATTAATACTGCTCTCAAGGGGTGGGTGGAATGCATGTAGTGATGTCTTCCAAAATATACATTATGGAAAGAGGGGGAGAAAGAGTAATTTTATAGTATAGAAACCTGTTATCAAGTTTATCATCAAAAATGATGTCATGTTAACAATAAGTACCTTTGCAACAAGATGATTAAAATGGCAGTTTGTTTCTGTAGGCTTCCTACCAAGACCTATATCCAGTCTAATCAAAAGAAAAACAGACACAATATTAATTGAGGGGTATTCTATGAAATATCTGATCAGTACTTCTCCAGACTTTCAAGATCATTAAAAATAAAGGGAGTCTTGGGAAACCATCATAAACAAGGAGAGCCTAAGGACAATACAATGACTAAACATAATCTGGCATCCTTGGTAAAATACCAAACATAAAGGAACATACATTTGGTTAAAAACTAAAGGAATTTCAATGAAATAAGGACTTTAATTAATAATGATACTGATGGTGATCACTCACCTAGAGCCAGACATCTTGGAATGTGAAGTCAAGTGGGCCTTAGAAGCCTCACTACATACAAAGCTAGTGGAGGTGATGGAATTCCAGTTGAGCTATTACAAATCCTGAAAGATGATGCTGTGAAAAGGCTGCACTCAATATGCCAGCAAATTTGGAAAACTCAGCAGTGGCCACAGGACTGGAAAAGGTCAGTTTTCATTCCAATCCCAAAGAAAGGCAATTCCAAAGAATGCTCAAACTATTGCACAGTTGCACTCATCTCACACACTAGTAAAGTAATGCTCAAAATTCTGCAAGCCAGGCTTCAGCAGTACGTGAACCGTGAAATTCCAGATGTTCAAGCTGGTTTTAGAAAAGGCAGAGGAACCAGAGACCAAATTGCCAACATCTGCTGGATCATCGAAAAAGCAAGAGAGTTCCAGAAAAACATCTATTTCTGCTTTATTGACTATGCCAAAGCCTTTGACTGTGTGGATCACAAGAAACTGGAAAATTCTGAAGGGGATGGCAGTATCAGACCACCTGACCTGCTGCTTGGGAAACCTATATGGGGGTCAGGAAGCAACAGTTAGAACTGGACATGGAACAACAGACTGGTTCCAAACAGGAAAAGGAGTACGTCAAGGCTGTATATTGTCACCCTGCTTATTTAACTTCTATGCAGAGTACATCATGAGAAACTGCGCTGGAAGAAGCACAAGCTGGAATCAATATTGCCGGGAGAAATTCAATAACCTCAGATATGCAGATGACATCACCATTATGGCAGAAAGTGAAGAGGAACTAAAAAGCCTCTTGAAGAAAGTGAAAGAGGAGAGTGAAAAAGTTGGCTTAAAGCTCAACATTCAGAAAATGAAGATCATGGCATCTGGTCCCATCACTTCATGGGAAATAGATGGGGAAACAGTAGAAACAGTGTCAGACTTTAGTTTTGGGGGCTCCAAAATCACTGCAGATGGTGACTGCAGCCATGAAATTAAAAGACACTTACCCCTTGGAAGGAAAGTTATGATCAACCTAGATAGCATGTTGAAAAGCAGAGACATTACTTTGCCGACTAAAATCTGTCTAGTCAAGGCTATTGTTTTTCCAGTGGTCATGTATGGATGTGAGAATTGGACTGTGAAGAAAGCTAAGCACCAAAGAATTGATGCTTTTGAACTGTGGTATTGGAGAAGACTCTTGAGAGTCCTTTGGAGTGCAAGGAGATCCAACCAATCCATTCTGAAGGAGATCAGCCCTGGGATTTCTTTGGAAGGAATGATGCTAAAGCTGAAACTCCAATACTTTAGCCATCTCATGCAAAGATTTGAGTCATTGGAAAAGACTCTGATGCTGGGAGGGATTGGGGGCAGGAGGAGAAGGGGATGACAGAGGATGAGATGGCTGGATGGCATCACGGACTCGATGGACATGAGTCTGAATGAACTTCGGGAGTTGGTGATGGACAGGGAGGCCTGGTGTGCTGCGATTCATGAGTCGCAAAGAGTCAGACAAGACTGAGTGACTGAACTGAACTGAACTGAACTGAACTGAACTGAATATTATTTTCTTAATATTTACAAATATCCTAAATGTTATGGGGAAAAAATCTCTGCACTATCTTTGCAATTTTTCCATAAATTTAAAACTGTTCTAAAATTTAAAAGTTCATCTTAAGAACAGATCAGTTTTTAAAAGGTATTTTTATTATTCCATTAAACATTTTTCAGACACTGTTAATGTATATGACAAATAATAGCAATCTGAGCCACACAGAATTCTAGAATTACTTCATATTTTATGTTTGATCATTTGACAATGAATATGAAGCGTAATGAATGGAATGGGAGGAAGCATGCTATAAAGACACTCAGGTATGTATTTCAGAGTAAACTTTTAAATGGTGTTTGCCTCCAGGATCACTCCTTCTACTCATCTAACGATTATGATAAGATTCCTTCCTTTCACTGATGTTGTGTTCCAAACCTAGCATATTAGCTAACACCATGATACGTATGAATTAAAATATATTTTCTTGCTCAGACTACAGTGGACTCCCTCTTATAGCTGTGTGGTAGATTAGATGTTCTGAAATGCCCTCAATATTTGAAAAATATACAAGTCTGTTTCTGTTTGCTTTATATTATACATGCAATAGAATATTAAACAGTTCAGAAAGTCAAGCCCAGATCTGTTATGTAATACAGACTGTGTACAGCTCATCACTTTTTATCCTTCAGTTTAAAAGTTACTAGCTTATAAACATTTGTACATGAATACTGACTAAAACAAGAGTTCAATTTTTTAAATTGCTAGTTGTATAGCAAATGTTAGTAAGTCCATTTGTTCTGTAGATATTTTTTCTTTCATAAAATTCACTTAAGCAGACTGACCACATGTCTTTTTCTATGGATTTTCTGCCAAATATGCAAAACAATTCCCCAAAGAAAACTGCATTAAAATTTCAAAATGAATTTTACTTGGTTATTGAAATTGTTTTAAGCTAGGTTCAAGTATCAACTAATTTTTCCATAGAGCATAATGATTACAAGAAATAAGATTACAGAAAGAAAAATTGGTTCATATGTTGACATGAATTTAATATGGAATCTATTTTATTTAAATACATTTTTAAATGTGTATTAATTCAATTAATATTAAAGACATTATTTTGATGACATTTAAAAATAATGCTTTTTACAATACAGAAATGAATCTGTAGCAAGAATACATTTTTTTAAAATTATAGTTAGTTTTAGTATTGGAAATGTTGGAAGAAGTACTGTTGCAATCTTATTTACAATCAAATTATATTAATGAAAGTCTTATATATGACAAAATATTTTTTAAAACTGTACACATATGTTCATTCACCTCAGAGTTAACAAAATAATAGTGCTGATTCCAGTCTCAGATTAGAAAATTATCAATACTAATGCTAATTTGAAAAAGAGTTTTACTGATATTATTCAAAAGAAATATATCAAAAATAGTAAAGTCCACCAAAAATAATTAAAGCACAAAATGAGCGGTATCCATATAAGAAGAGGAAATTTGAAAGACTATTATAGAGGGAAAGACATGTGAAGACCTAGGGAGAAGACATCCACATTTAAGCTAAGGAGAGGGACCTTAGAAGAAATCAGTTCTGCTGAAACCTTGATTCTAGCCTCTAGAATTGTAAGAAAATAGATTTCTGCTAGTTGGGCTATACAGTCTGTGGTACTTTATTATGCTAGCCCTAAAAAACTAATTCATGTAACAGAAGGTCAAATATATATATAATAAGTTAAATAAATTAAATAAGTAATTTAATTATTTGAAATAATAAAATATGAAATGAAATGAAATTCTAAACTTCCTAAATTTGAAAAAGAATTTTAAAAGTTGTTGGCTTAATTTCTAATTGAAACTACAAAGTAAAATAAAACAAAACACAAAACCTGAGCCCAACAAAATTATTAAATGCAATCAAAGTTGTAATCAGAGAATATTTCCACTGTATCCTTTAATAATCAGAGGTTTGATAATGAAATAAAGCATTTAACTAATTTTTTGAAAAATAACTAAAAGTGGTAATTAATAATGGATAAACAAAATATGATGATACAAGCCCGCTTAAAATTGTAGAAAATCCAGTTATTTTCTGGTAATGACATTCCATAGTTGGCTCATTCAAATATGCAGTATAATCCCTAATCAAACCAAGAACAGTAAAAATAAATACTGTAAATGAACATGATTTGTGTATGCATGGACATAATCATAGAAACTGAGTAAATATCTTGTGAAAATTTATTCTGAGACATTCAACATGATTAAAAATAACTGCCAAATTGACTTAATGGAAGAAGTTGAGAGGTTGTTTACGGAATGAATTTCAAAATTAAAATATACCAAGAGAGCTTTAAAGATATAGCTTTCAAATTTACAAAGAAAATTAAAATTTTCATGTTATTTCATTACAATTTTCATATTATTATCCATTTAGAATATACAAATGTACCCCAATTAAGTTTTCACATACCATTTAACCATGGTATCAAAATATTTTAGCTTAACTTTTTCTCAAATACTAAGGTACAACCTTAGGTAAACATCTATTTAAAAGATTAATATGGTATTAATGACATCTAGAAATAGGTTAAAACCATAACTAAAATGAATTTTGAGAAAATATAGTTTGATATTAGGGTTTTTTACTTACATAATTTAACATTTTATTGAATCAATAATATATAAAGTATTATCAAATGCTGCAATGTCATCTGAGGACATGATAAAATATCTTATTAAATTTAAAAAACATAATAATAAATATGTTTACATGATAATAAATATGTTTCAAGTTAATGGTGATATATTAGAAGCGTATGTTTTGGAGTTGCAAACAATACATGAATGAACTCTACTACCTAAAGCAATAATTCAAGAAGGGAAATATGATTAATACACAGTTACAATAATTCAATATTAAATTATTATAGACTGTGTCATCCACCTTGAAAAACTCCAAATATATACACTTACTAACGATTGTAAAAGAAATTCAAATGGTCACAAAATGAAGATTAGTTGGCCTCTTACATGCCCACAAGATGGAGGGGAATTCTAGGAAAGCCATTCTCAAGAGGCAAGTGCAAGTTTTACCATACAATTTAATGCTTTCTACTGGTAAAAGATTTTCTAGGGTAACTCTACTGATCTGAACCTGATCCACTTTCACTTGCATCACGTGCCTGAATAAATCAATGTTTTATAGAGCAAACTCTAAATAACATATCTTGCTATTTACTTTGCTATCACTTTGAATTCTTTGTCAGCCTTCAATAACAATCCTTTCTTTTATCTCCTACAGCTGGTAGTATCACTTCCTAGTTTTCAACTAAGGAAGAAATTTTTCTAATTTTACATGACTTCAGCCATTTCAGGTTGTATTTGGTAGAGAGATGTTGGGAGATTATGTTTATTATCTCCACATTTTAAATGGCCACTCTCAAGGAAAACAAATGGAATTTTCTTGGCTCAAAATGCTTTTTGCCTTGACCTGTTTATATTCATATTAAAATCTTATCACAGCAGTATTTTTCCCTGGTATTACTTTCCTCATTTTTTGTCATCATGAATATTTCAAATAATTTTTTAACATTGTCTGTATAATGGAAAAAGAAATGGATTATGGTTTGTGCACACATGTGTGCATTTGTATTTTATCCAATACGAGTACATAATTGAAAAGTAAGGTTAAGCTCCTCATTTTCATAAAATTTTAATCTAAGCTTTATCATTTTTTTATGCTTCTTCCTTGTAGGAATTTATATTCTTTTTATTTGTTTTGCTAACTTACTACATTTCTTTCCTCTTTGCTCCTTTATCTAACTTTTTAAGTAATGACCATTAGGCTTCAGTTCAGTTCAGTCACTCAGTCGTGTCTGACTCTTTGCAACCCCATGAATCACAGCACACCAGGCCTCCCTGTCCATTACCATCTCCTGGAGTTCACTCAGACTCAAGTTCATCAAATCGGTGATACCACCCATCCATCTCATCCTCTGTCATCCCCTTTTCCTCCTGCCCCCAATCCCTCCAATAATCAGAGTCTTTTCCAATGAGTCAACTCTTTGCATGAGGTGGCCAAAGTACTGGAGTCTCAGCTTTATCATTAGGCTTAAACATACTGTAATCTATGTTTCCCTGATTATCAATAGAAAAAATATCTCTTTAGTAATTTTGCATCCCATATATGAAGTCATTTAGTTTTATAGCTTTCTAAACCTGACTTAATCCCTTATGTTCCATTTATATTATTTTAAAATATTTAACCTCATTTAAAAATTTTAAAAAATGACATTTACATAGAGTATTTTGATATGCAAAAGATAAGTGGATACATAATAAAAATATAAAACCCAAAATAAGGAAAGTTTTAACAACAACAAAATATCTGGTTTTATTTAACACAATAAATATGAAGCATTAATAAAAATCATTAATACAAAGTACTGTCTATATATATTTATAAATGTGCTTGTAACACTATATACAGAGATAGATGATTGATAAGTCTACCCTCTATTGGTTCTGATAAATTAATACATACTTATTTATATCTATCTATGCATCTATCTCTTATGGTTCTCTTTGGAAAACCTGGCCATATATATGATATATGTTAGGGTTTATGACATATATATTGATGTAAAAGAATCAGCTTTACCTTCATACTAGCTTAATTTCAATATATAGAAATGTTTCTCCTATATAGCTCTACTCCTTTTCCCCAATTTCCTTGGCATTGTGTAACACACAGTATATCTACTAATCTTATACAGCCAATAATATCAGTCAGTTCAATCGCTCAATCATGTCCAACTCTTTGTGACTCCGTGAATTGCAGCACACCAGGCCTCCCTGTCCATCACCAACTCCCGGAGTTTACACAAACTCATGTCCATCGAGTTGGTGATGCCATACTGCCATCTCATCCTCTGTCATCCACTTCTCCTCCTGCCCCCAATCCCTCCCAGCATCAGGGTCTTTTCCAATGAGTCAACTCTTCACATGAGGTGGCCAAAGTATTGGAATTTCACCTTCAGCATCAGTCCTTTCAATGAACACCAAGGACTGATCTCCTTTAGGATGGACTGGTTGGATCTCCTTGCAGTCCAAGGGACTGTCAAGAGTCTTCTCCAACACCACAGTTCAAAAGCATCAATTCTTTGGTGCTCAGCTTTCTTCACAGTCCTCCTCTCACATCCATACATGAACACTGGAAAAACCATAGCCTTGGCTAGACGGACCTTAGTCGGCAAAGTAATGTCTCTGCTTTTGAATATGCTGTCTAGGTTGGTCATAACTTTCCTTCCAAGGAGTAAGCGTCTTTTAATTTCATGGCTGCAGTCACCATCTGCAGTGATTTTGGAGCCCAAAAAAATGAAGTCTGACAATGTTTCCAAGGTTTCCCCATCTATTTGCCATGAAGTGATGGGACCAGATGCCATGATCTTCGTTTTCTGAATGTTAAGCTTTAAGTCAACTTTTCCACTCTCCTCTTTCATTTTCATCAACAGGCTTTTTAGTTCCTCTTCACTTTCTGCCTTAAGGGTGGTGTCATCTGCATATCTGAGGTTATTGATATTTCTCCCATCATTCTTGATTCCAGCTTGTGCTTCTTTCAGCCCAGCATTTCTCATGATGTACTCTGCATAGAAGTTAAATAAGCAGGGTGACAATATACAGCCTTGACACACTCCTTTTCCTGTTTGGAACCAGTGTGTTGTTCCATGTCCAGTTCTAACTGTTGCTTCCTGACCTGCATGCAGGTTTCTCAAGAGGTAGGTCAGGTGGCCTGGTATTTCCATCTCTTTCAGAATTTTCCACAGTTTATTGTGATCCACACAGTCAAAGGCTTTGGCATAGTCATCAAAGCAGAAGTATATGTTTTTCTGGAACTCTCTTGCTTTTTTGATGATCCAACGGATGTTGGCAATTTGATCTCTGGTTCTTCTGCCTTTTCTAAAACCAACTTGAACATCTGGAAGTTCATGATTCACATACTGCTGAAGCCTGGCTTGGAGAATTTTGAGCATTACTTTACTAGAGTGTGAAATGAGTGCAATTGTGCGGTAGTTTGAGCATTCTTTAGCATTGCCTTTCTTTGGGATTGGAACGAAAACTGATCTTTTCCAGTCCAGTGGCCACTGCTGAGTTTTCTAAATTTGCTGGCATATTGAGTGCAACACTTTCATAGAAAACTAGCCAATCTGATCACACGGACCACAGCCTTGTCTAACTCAATGAAACTAAGCCGTGCCGTATGGGGCCACCCTAGACGTATGGGTTATGGTAGAGAGGTCTGACAGAATGTGGTCCACTGGAGAAGGGAATGGCAAACCACTTCAGTATTCTTGCCTTGAGAACTCCATGAACAGTATGAAAAGGCAAAATGATAGGATACTGAAAGAGGAACTCCGCAGGTCGGTAAGTGCCCGATATGCTACTGGAGATCAGTGGAGAAATAACTCCAGAAAGAATGAAGGGATGGAGCCAAAGCAAAAACAAGACCCAGTTGTGGATGTGACTGGTGATAGAAGCAAGGTCTGATGCTGTAAAGAGCAATATTGCATAGGAACCTGGAATGTTAGATCCATGAATCAAGGCAAATTGGAAGTGGTCAAACAGGAGATGGCAACAGTGAACGTCGACATTTTAGGAATCAGTGAACCAAAATGGACTGGAATGGGTGAATTTAACTCAGATGAGCATTATATCTACTACTGTGGGCAGGAATCCCTTAGAAGAAATGGAGTAGCCACCATGGTCAACAAGAGAGTCCAAAATGCAGTACTTGGATGCAGTCTCAAAAACGACAGAATCATCTCTGTTTGTTTCCAAGGCAAACCATTCAATATCATGGTAATCCAAGCCTATACCCCAACCATTAATGCTGAAGAAGCTGAAGTTGAACAGTTCTATGAAGACCTACAAGACCTTTTAGAACTAATATCCAAAAAAGATGTCCTTTTCATTATAGGGGACTGGAATGCAAAAGCCAATAATATACTGGCATAATTAATAACTTAACCATGTCATGATTTCCTTACCCCATCCAATTGGTGAGTTACAAGCCCTTCCACCAAATTATAATTGTTTTCATTTTCAAATAAGAGAATAAATGAGGAAAATGAGCATTAATAGTGTATATTATAACTATATAACTACCATTACTTTTGTTCCTTGTTTCCATGGATTCTAATAACATCTGAGATCACTTGCTTTCACTCTGAAGAACTTCCTTCAGTATTTCTTGTAAGGCGAGTCTACTAGCAATGAAATCTCTATTTTTTTTCTCTGAGAATGTTTATGCTTTGCCTTCACTTTTGAAAAATAACTTTGTTTGATGGATAGATAATCACTGGACACAAATTATTCATCTATTTATCATCTATCTACAGTTTTATCTAAATGATGAATGGCAACCCACTCCAGTACTCTTGCCTGGAGAATCCCATGGACTCAGGAGCCTGGTGGGCTACAGTCCACGGGGTTGCAAAGAGTCGGACACGACTGAGTGACTTCACATTCACATACAGTTTTATCTATATTTCTATAAATTTCTTATATTTATTCCTACCTCTCTAGAGATAAATAGTCTAGAAACAATTGATAAAGAATTGACTTGTATGATTATGGAGGCAGAGAATATTTGTAGCCATAATCTGGAGACCCAGTCCAGGTCTGAGGTTTGAGAACCTGGAGAGACAATAGTGGAAATGCCAGTCAGAGACAGAAGGCAGGAGAAGACTGATGTCTCAACCTAAAGCCAGTCAAACAAATTGACAGAGAACAAATTGTCCCATACTGAACTTGTTTTGTTTTATTGAGGTTTTCAACTGACTGGATGAAGCCCACTGACTTTGGGCATGGCAAACTGCTTTACTCAGTCTACAAATTCAAATGTTAATTTGAATTAACACTTCAGGAACACTTTTACAGATTCACCCAGAACCAAATATCTGTGTGCCCCATGGCCCAATCAAATTGATATATAAAATCAATCATCACAATATCTAAGAAATTAAAATACTATATTAAAAATATGTATTTAATACAAAACAATAAAGGAGAAATAGAGGGGGAAAATAAGAGAAGTATAAATTGGCAAACAAACATAAATATATCAATAATAATATTAATTGTGAATGAATTACACTGTCCAATCCAAAGGTAGAGGTTATTAGACTGGATAAAAATGACAACTATATATTGCATACAGGAGACACAGTTTAGATTCAAGACACAAATGGGTTGAAAGCAAAAGAATGGAAAGAGATATATCATTCAAACAGCAATCATGGGAGAGCCAGAATGCTTATACTAATATTAGAAAAATAGACATTAAAACAAAAATAAAAATGTTAAATTCAAATCAAAGCCGCATGAGATACCATTTCACACTCATCAGAATGGCCCAATTTTGAAAATCAAATACGATAATTTGCTGAAGATGTGGAGAAATTAGAACCTTCATTCACTGATGCTGAGATTGTTAAATGATTCAGCCACTTTGGAAAACAGTCTGACAGTTCCTCAAAAACTAAACAGAGTTACAACGTGATGCAGTCATCTCACTCTTAGGTATATATGCAAGAGAAATAAAAACATATATACATATAAAAGTTTGTACACAAATGTTTACAGCATCACTATTCATATTCATCAGAATGTAGAAACAACCCAATCGTCCAACAATGGATGAATTGTTAAAATGTGGTGTATACATACAATGTAATATTATTTGGTCACAAAAGGAATGAAAATATGAACACATGCTACAACCTGTATGAACCTTAAAAACATTATGCTAAGTGAAAGAAGCAAGTCATTAAAGATCACATAAAATATTCCATTCACATGAAAGCTTGGAATAGGAAAATCTATATAGATGAAAAGTAGATTAATGGTTGCTTAGGGTTGGGAAGATAAGGTAGAGGAATAGGGTGGCAATAGCTAAAGGATACAGGGGGTTCTTCTTCAGGTGAAGAAAATGTTCTGAAATTGACTATGGTAGTGGTGGTTGCATATATGTTGCATACACTAAAAAACACTGTATTGTACATTTTAAATGGGTAGACTGTGAGAGTGATAGCTCAACGTGTGTGACACGTGCTCAGCTGCTTAGTTTTATCTGCCTATTTGAGACCCTGACAACTGTAGCCTGCCAGGTTTCTCTGTCCCTGTAATTTTCCAGGCAAGAATACTGAAGCGGGCTGCCATTTCCTATTTCAGAAGATCTTCCTGAACCAGGGATCAAAAGGGCTTCTCTTGTGCACTGACAGATGGATACTTTTACCAGTCTACCACCTGGAAAGCTTCCTATAGTTGAACAAATTTGCTTAAAAATTCATCTCTTATTTGAAATTGTTCAAATCAAAGGAAAGAAACAAACGAATTCCTCTTTCACATAAATTTCTTTTCTAAAGAAGACAAAATTCAAAGTGACATTTCACTGTTTTTTTTTCATTTTCATACTGTCTTCTGCTTGTGAAACCCTTCTTAATTCCTATAACAAAAAAATCATTATTTTAGAGCTTATAGAACTCATTATTCTATAAGCAGTTCAATGTCTCTTCACTTGATTCTTCCAAGCAACACTGTCACTATTGTGATCTTTGTTTTTGTAGGACTATGTTCATACCCTAATTACAAAGAATTATCCTTGATCATATTATACATTATCATTTGGGTTTCCTTCACTACACCATGAGATTTTCAGAGACTTTCAGGTTTTTAGTAAGCATTTTTTAATACTCAATACTCTGGATTTAGAAGTGACTTCCACTTGAAGTACATATAAGTTCACTTTTGTGCAATATCCATTTCAAGGCACTGAGTGAGAATAGAAATAGATAAATCATTTATTTTTCTAAGTTTCCCTCATTTTCATAATTTTTCTTTGTAGTCAAGGACAAAGCATCTGCCTATTCACATTATAATGGAAAAAAAGCTTGCTCCAGGTTATCCAAAGTGTGAAAATATGTACTGCAACTATAATATGCTTGTGCAATTTACTAAGTATATTAATTCAATGTAATAATTAGTTTAGGGGAACTATCAATTTTAATAAAAATTGTTTTGTCATAAATCCATATGTAAGCTAAATGTGTATTTTCACATTTTCTTATTTCACATTATATATATGTGTATATATTTAATTTATCTGAGAGATAGGCATTTTTTGTTTGTATGATTATTTTCATTATGTTGAAAGACTTTCCTCTCTCAAAAGAAATAAATTTGTCCTCTCTCAAAAGAAATAAATTTGTCCTAAATTTGTCCTAAATTTGTCCAATAAAGTGTTAAACAAGATATTTTGAAAAATGGCAACATATTAACAAAATGCCATCTAATGACATATGTATTTAGATGAATACATATAAATCTTTAAATATAGATTTAAAAAATGACATTATATACTCAACCAAATTTTGAAATGAAAACACTACATTTTACTTTACTTAGCATTGCCAGGAATACTTTTGATGGTGCCCATCTTTTGGAATCATCTTCAAATGAAAAAGAAGAGAAATAAACATTGGCAAGATGAAGCTTGAGGCTGCTGTCAACTTATTTTTAAAGAACTATGTTTAACTTAAAATGATTTTACATTAATTCTAATGCTGCTTTTAATGTTATTTCTCATGAGTTGATTTCACTATATGTACCAGGGTAAAACATTTCTTATATGATTTACTTTCCCAGGATGTTAGATATAATATATATTTTACCCTGCCCCTTATATTTTCCCCATTACACTCCAGAGTATATCAAGGGAGTACTTATCAATAGTAGGACTTAATGTCTAAGGATTAATTGAATATATTTCTTTTATGCCATAAAATAAAGTATCTTGTTGAAATTCACTTCATCATTTTGAAGAAGTGAAAAATGGCCTTGGTTAACCCATGAAAATTTGGATCCCACCATAAAGTGCACTGCCGTAAGTGACTTTTATATTATGATGAAAAACTTTAAAACATAAAATATACATTCTTTTCTAGCTTATTATAATAATAAACCTATGTTTAACTAGTGGATAGTTTGTTTTACAGCAACAAATCAGACAGGAATGAAGCAACATGATTTTGTACAGATTTTATATATAAATAAATACAGAAAACTTTGCTTTATTCTACATGCACTTCATCTTGGAGATATGAATTTTTCAAAATATATGGAATTTATATTTGTATAAAGAGAAATATAAGGATTTAAATCTAATCTAGTGATTAGTTAATGCAGTCAATACAGTCAGTATGGGTCAATATGAGTTACATTAGCTAATTTGGGGATAAAAAAGGCCTGGGTTCAACTCTTACCTCTTTCACTCACTAGCTATGGGATTTTGAGCAAATGGTTTAGCCTTGGAGCCTCAGATAAATTATCAGATGTCTACCATAAACAGATTATTTTGAAATTTAAAATATATGTTTGAAAGTTCTCAGCAGAGAGCCTGACTCAAAATCTGTTGTGAATAAAATGCTAGTTTACTCTATATTTAATAGGATAATGATTTTCATGGATTAATTGCAATGGACATGCTACACTGTGGCCATATAGGCATAGTTAACCCTGTCCTACCCTCTTCCTTACTAACCTACTTCACTCCTCCCCATTTTATAAGCAGCTCAATCTTCAACATTCATTACCTTAAAAGAGAGATGATCCAGTTATAGAGGAGGTCACGGAGAAGAAATGACCACAGGTTGACCACTGAGCTGGACCCAAGCAACTAGCAGCTCCTCACTGCCTCCTTTGTTTTTGGAATGCATGTTCTTCCCACCAAATCTGCAGTAACAGTAATTTTTGATGAGGCAGCCTTGAGAGTACTCTGTTGCACAAACTATATGGACTTGACTGACCCCAGTTAAGTCCTATTTATAAACTCTTACTATTCTTGCAGCTGTGGAGATCTACTTGTCTTTCAGCTGCCCAAGACAAGCACTGTTCCCTTTGTTTGTTGAAACCGCCAGCTAAAAATATGTAGTGCTCTGCTTCTTTCTTCCGTCTCTCCTTGCCTTTCACATAAGGAGGCCCGTTTGTGAACCAACATACGGCAAAACAGAGAAATCAATTCTCCTTTAAGTTTAAAAACATTTTCCTTAGGGGAATAATTTAGAACATGTGGAATAGTTGAGGAACCAGGCTAGTCCCCAGATAGGAGGGATGAAGTACAGGTGATCCTGTGTTTTCCAGGTGAAATACATTTGGATTCCCAGCTCTGTGTGAGAGGAGGCTGTAAAGCTCTACCCAGATTTAAAGTGATTAAGAACTTTTTTCCCCCCTGGACAAAATCCTGATGTGGTTTCAGAATTCCCACCACTAAGTTAGGTTCAGAATGTCAAAGTGTTTACTATGTCCTCAAAAATGGCATATAATAGTGAAACATAAGTTTTTCATGGCCACACAGGGAAACTTACAAAGTAGAATGTTTCCTCTGACCCTGGGAGGGACATATATGAAGCCGTGAGTGAACCAAATGAGAAGAAACTTTTGGTGATGAGTCAAGAATTGCACAGGGGCAATTATTAACAACATGGATAAATATCCTGATATCAAACAGGAAGGTAGGGACACAGGTTTGGATGGGAATCATGATTCTTGTGAAAGAAAATTCGCCAATTCTCTCTCCAGCCATAGTTTTGCAATTCCTAAATCCTCCGGAATTTAAACAAAGCTTTTCACTCGGAAAGGTGAGAAAATCCTGAACTGATAGCGATTACAAAATAGTATGTGGTAGAACAAGGACTTGTACTTGATATGGTTCAGTTATAGAAAATTTAATACATTTTTTACACCCCTGAGTTTCTAGACAGAGACTCATATGTTCTAAGAAACATAGAATGTTGAAATATTTTTTTCAGGAATTTGTCTAAAGTTATTTAGAAGGAACACTGGTGTGTTTAAAAATAAGTTGAAAGTACTGAAAACTAAAGACAACCTGATAAATAGAATCTGTGAGAAAAGACATAGCTTAATTGGATATCAGAATTGAAAGCACCAGGATTATCAATATTTTGAAAATAAATATCAGTGTGAAATTAAAAACTGACTGAAACTATTTCTTGACTGATTTTTTTTTTTTTTAATGCTGCCAATTTCTGCCAATAGGGATTTTCCTAAACCTCTCAAAGACTGGAGTAATTACATGATCTTTAATTGAGATATATCAAATTAATTATATTTTCAAGCAGTTTGCCTTTTATTCTAATGCATAAAATTATTAATATTACTATCTTCAAGATATGTTATATTAAACCTCCGAGTATCCCCTTTCTACATCTTTTTCTCAAGATTGAAAAGTGCATATATATATATATATATGAATACCACATGTCTAAATCTCAGAACTAAATTCATCTAAAACTTATCATTTAATAAACTCTTCGTAGTATGTGAGGGAAGTGGCCAGTGTCACAGAAAATTAAAAAAAATATATATATATATACATATATGTATATATAGTGACTAGAGAGTTTATACTCCAGTGGATAAAGACATGGAAGCAAATATTTATAATGCAATATATAAAGTGATAAATGTTAATGCTAGACTGATAAATTATAAAAGTTAAGTAATTACAACCTCACTTCTAGGCACAGGAATCAGGGAAAATTTCATGGAGGGGAAAGCTGGCAAAATGGATTTTGAAAGATGAATGTCATTTAAGTAAAAAGAAATGGAAGAAAAGGCTTTCTAAGAAGAAGAATCACAGGAGCAAATCATACAGGGAAAAAAGTGAGTTATGCAGAACCAAAAATTTAAATTTTGTGAGAAATTAGAGCAACATTGCATAATAGAACCTTCTGAGAGTGAAAATATCCTCTCTGTGTTTTACCTAATGCAACCGTGACTAGTCACATATGGTTATTCAGCACCTGAGTGTAGCTAGCGTGACCAAGAAACTAAATTTATAAGTGCATTTAATTTTAGTTACTTTAACTTGAAATTTCAATAGCCACACATGTCTGGTGAATATCACATTGGACAGAGCAACCTTAGAGTGTGTGAACTGTGATAAATAAGGCTGAGTTCAGTTTGTGGAGTGAGAAAAAAAGTGGTGAGCAATAGGAAATGTTTCAAGTTTTCTAGTAGGAGAATATCGAGAGCAGAAATGGAAAACAGTCAGAGTAACCAACAACTGACATGCTTGTGAAAGAGTCGACAAGAATAAAACAGAGGAAAGAAGTCTTTGATGAACACTTTGCAGCAGTGTGATGTGAGCCTCAGTTAGAATAGTCTCACTTAAATGGCGAAATGCATAACAGAAGCCAGGAAACTTCTAGAGATTTAACTGCCAGTACTTGGCACTACTGGGCTTCCCTGGTGGCTCAGACAGTAAATCGTCTGCCTGCAATGAGGGAGACCCGGGTTCGATTCCTGGGTCGGGAAGATCCCCTGGAGAAGGAAATGGCACCCACTCCAGTACTCTTGCCTGGAAAATCCCATGAACGGAGGAGCCTGATAGTCTACAGTCCATGGGGTCACAAAGAGTTGGACATGACGGAGTGACTTCACTTTCACTTGGCACTACCTTATCTGGGAAGCCTTCTCTGACTTCAGCTCAATCTCTTCTTGCCTCTCTTCATCAATTAGAAGTCTACAGAATATGCCATAAAAAGTACCCTTGGATATTTTTATAGTATTATTTTGTAGGACTGTGAGTTTCTAGTTGTCTCTCACTCCCAATAGATTGAAAATTACAAAATGACAGAATGTGGCTTATAAATCATAACATCCTCCAGCACTGGAGATACGAAAGTCATTCACTATGTGAATGAGTAAGATTGAATGGGTAAGAAGGAAGTTACCAACAACAAACACACTGGTAGTCAAGTCTGAATTTTTGGAGAATGGTGGTGCCATGAACAAAATGGAAAATGCAGAAAAATGTGCTTAGCAGAAATTGGTGTATCATTTCAGGCATGCTAAATTTATGATTTCTGTCAACATTGTGGAGAGAGGTTAAAAATCAAGGTGTAAGTGTAAGAGCAATCCACAAAAGTGAAAACTAAGACTGCAGATATCTAGGAAATTAAAAGTGTATACACACAAGGAAATTGGATTAATTAGCACAAAGTAATTTTATGTTTCTTTAATGAAATAAGCAGGAGATTTGCTTATTTAATCAAAGTAACATGAAAAAAAAATTTGAGGACTTAGCTCTCTGTGTACTATACTTTGTTCTCCCCAAAAAAGAAATTTTTCTTTCTTTCTTTCCATTTATTTGGATATTAGTGTCACCAGTTCTGAGTTCATGTAAATAGATGAGGCATTAACAACTCAACATCTTAAAGCTTGCTCATGGCATGTAAGATACACATACACGCACGCGCGCGCGCACACACACACACACACACACACACACACACACACCTACTTCGCAAAGCAAGGTAAAAAAAAGTATCATTATTTCTCTAGGGTTAATGATCCCTGTTTTTCTAGGGTTAATTAATTATATCTTTATGTCTTTTCATACAGTAGATCCTAATGTGCTTAGTCTCTCAGTCGTGTCCAACTCTGCATTCTCAAGTATAGTCCACCAGGCTCCTCTGTCCATGGGGATTCTCCAGTCAAGAATACTGCAGTGGGTTGCCATGCCCTCTTCCAGGGGATCTTCCCAACCCAGGGATAGAATCAATGTCTCCCACATTGCTGGTGGATTCTTTATTGCCTGAGCCACCAGGGAAGCCCGTAAATACTAAAGAGAGTATCTATCCCTTCTCCAGGGTATCTTCCCGACCCGGAATCAAACCCTGGTCTCCTACATTGCAGGCAGTTCCTTACCAACAGAGGGACCAGGGAAATCCAGTTGACCCTAATATTATTATTTAAACTTGTTCAGAAATATATGTCATTTAATGGAATTAAAACAAACACTGGGATGAAAGTTAGAAGATCTCAATTCTAGAAAGTCTAAGTGTTAGTCGTTCAGGCTTCCTTGGTGTCTTGGACAATAAAAAATCTGTCTGCAATGCAGCAGACCCAGGTTTGATCCCTTGGTGGGGAAGATCTCTTGGAGAAGGGAATGGCTATCCACTCCAGTTTTCTTCCCAGGAGAATTCCATAGACAGAAGAGCCTGGCAGGTTAAAGTCCACGTGACCACAAAGAGTTGAACACGACTGAGTTCTAGACCTGACATAAAATAATTGACCATTTGAATGTTTGGAAATGACTAAATGTTTGTCAGCATTGGGATAATTACCTACTAATGGCTGAATTGAAATACATGAGCTTAAATTTTTAAGCAGTGAAAATAAGTGAATTTAGACAGACTTTATTTTTTAGAAATAATGCTTTAACAGTGAAAACAAAGCTTGACTCTAAACACATTTCTGTTTCCACAAATATTGTCAGATTTCTTTGATTATGTTGTTGAATCACAGTAATTGGTGACTCAGATGGTTAAGAATCTGCCTGCAATGCCAGAGACCCAGATTCCATACCTAGATCAGGAAGATCCCCTAGAGAAGAGAATGGCAACCTACTCCAGTATTCTTACCTGGAGAATTCCATGGACAGAGGAGCCTGGCGGGCTACAGCTCAAGCTTGCAGAGTCAGACACAACTGAGTGACTAACACTTTCATTTTCATATTTTTGCATTAGTATTTGCACCATACTCTGGAAGACAATATCTACTGATACAATAGATGAATACCCAACCCGTGATTGACTGCCATCATAATGTTGATTTATTTAGTAAAGGATGCATATGCCATAATTAGTATCTTTAAACCTGAAGAGAAACACAGGAAGAGAATGAGAATAGTTGGTCTCCATTTATATCATAGATCAATGACATTATAATAATGACTATTATTTGCTAAAAAGTTATGTTCACCAACTTTTCTATTACTTATATTAAATGGTGTAGGAAGTACACCAAAGGCAGAAAAATATATAATATGTGACAATGATCAAAAATGAATACTAATAACTAAAATGGGAAACCTAAGTTAAATAATGAATTGTCAGATATGAATTTCATTTTAGTGATATTTTTCCTCGCCTATGCACAGCATCTTTACCACAATTTAATTAGGTATATTACTCTTAAAGGAACTAATATGTCCAAGAGGGAAACTGTAAAAAAATTGTTCTAACATTAAGTTTATGAATCTAAGAGCATTACATTTGTAACATCTGACACATGAATATATTCTTGTAAATTTTTCATATAACTGAGAATTATATTCTATAAAAAGTGAAAACTTACTATTGAAGAAAACATAACAGTTTGATGCACATGGCTCCATCATTCTCCTAAGTGTACTTAGAAATAGATTGAATTCACATAAAAGGATTATACTGTATATATTCTTATTTTACCTAATAATATATCTAGGCAATCTCTTCATACCCATTTACAGACATCTAGATATTTTTATTATGGCATAGTATATCTTTGTAAAACTTTGTCATATTTTATTTAATCCTAAATAATGATGAATATTTAGTTATTTTCATGACCTAATAACTTTGCAAAGACCCCCACCTCCTGAAAGAGATGGGAATACCAGACCACCTGACCTGCCTCTTGAGAAACCTGTATGCAGGTCAGGAGGCAACAGTTAGAAGTGGACATGGGACAACAGACTGGTTCCAAATAGGAAAAGGAGTACTTCAAGGCTGTATATTGTCACCCTGCTTATTTAACTTATATGCAGACTAAATCATGAGAAACGCTGGGCTGGAAGAAGCACAAGCTGGAATCAAGATTTCCAGGAGAAATATCAATAACCTCAAGATATGCAGATGACACCACCCTTAAGGCAGAAAGTGAAGAGAAACTAAAAAGACTCTTGATGAAAGTGAAAGAGGAGAGTGGAAAAGTTGGCTTAAAGCTCAACATTCAGAAAACGAAGATCATGGCTTCCGGTCCCATCACTTCATGGCAAATAGATGGGGAAACAGTGGAAGCAGTATCAGACTTTATTTTTGGGGGGGCTCCAATATCACTGCAGATGGTGATTGCAGCCATGAAATTAAAAGACACTTACTCCTTGGAAGGAAAGTTATGATCAACCTAGACAGCATTTTCAAAAGCAGAGACATTACTTTGCCAACAAAGGTCCGTCTAGTCAAGGCTATGGTTTTTCCTGTGATCATGTATGGATGTGAGAGTAAGACTGTGAAGAAAGCTCAGCACCAAAGAATTGATGCTTTTGAACTGTGGTGTTGGAGAAGACTCTTGAGAGTCCCTTGGACTGCAAGGAGATCCAACCAGTCCATCTTAAAGGAGATCAGTCCTGGGTGTTCTTTGGAAGGAATGATGCTAAAGCTGAAACTCCAGTACTTTGGCCACCTCATGCGAAGAGCTGAGTCACTGGAAAATACTCTGATGCTGGGAGGGATTGGCGGCAGGAGGAGAAGGAGACGACAGAGGATGAGATGGCTGGATTGCATCACTGACTCGATGGACGTGTGTCTGAGTGAACTCCGGGACTTGGTAATAGACAGGGAGGCCTGGCGTGCTGCGATTCATGAGGTTGCAAAGAGTCAGACACGACTGAGAGACTGAACTGAACTGAACTGAACCTTCAAATACCATCACATTGGACAGTAGGATTTAACATATGAATTAGGAGAAGGGAACATCAAATTCAGTCTATAGCACTAATAATATTTTAGTCATGTTATATATTTTTTCCATGTAGTAATTTAATAATGCATTCTATTAACAATCCTGATACATTTCCTTCACTCAATAAAGCATATTATATTTCTGAACAATACTGTCCTGTATTATCCATTATGCTGTGCTCTTTAATTTCATTATTCGATAATCCTCATGAAAAACTTTAGTTAAGAAAGTTGATATTTCTGTTCCATATAAACAACGAAGTCACTCCTAGTAGTCTTATCAAGTGGTATACATCAAAAAAACATAAAAGCTAAAAGCTTATTTGCTGAATAAATCAATAATTTATAAACTTCAAATATTTGGATTTGGATGTACTAAAATCAAGGTACATTTCAAAAGCTTAATATAGTCACATAATTAATATGTGAGTCACATAATTAATATGAAAGTGCTTCATGGTACCTTCTATGAAAACTTCCCAGACTGAAAGCATTTCCTCCACTACAGATTCCGCATAGGTGCCACTTCAGTATCAGCTGTACTTTGGAATACAGCCGTGATTGTATCTTCCAACTTTGGCATGTCTTCCATAACATTCATTACCTCTCCAAGCTCCTATAAAAACCCCTGCTTCTCTGTGGATGGTGGGCATGATAGGCATACACCACCTCTCTATTCCCATTTGTTAAACTGCTCTCAACAATGATCTTTCATCTTCTTTTTAAAAATAAAAGCCATCTTCTCTTCTTCATGTTCTCCATATTTCTGGATGACTCAGTGTCTGTGTGGACAATCCTTCCAGCACCCTGGTTTCTTTGTTTGTAGCTTCATCTCTAGGAAAACATTTTATTTTCCTTACATTTCCACTGACAACATCAATGGCCATGGGTTAGATGTTATCATCACCCTCTGAACTGGTGCACCTGGCTTAACTATCTCAGTTCTCCAAATATTTTATCCCAGTACATTACACCTTTTTGTCTAACATTATTAAGGGTCTCAGTCTCCTTATCTCTCTTCATTGTCCTTTCTACCTTTGACTTTCCTTTCCCATTCAATTTCCTGGAACTTCATCTCAAATCTATATTTGCCAGTACTCATAATTCCATTGTGTGTTCAAAATTTAAGGAAGCTAATTAAGGAGCTATTGCAGCAATCTAATATTTATTGAATATAAAATCTGAACAATTCTATGTTTGTTTAAATATGTGCTATGAACGACCGCACTTTGTCAAAAAAATAAAATGCACATATATTCATTTCCCTTCCATATATTCCTGTGCTCCAATCATGTAGAATTTTTATTTTCATCAACTTTTACCTCTCTCTCCATTCACCCACCCAACTTGACATGGCTAAATTCTATTCATACCCTAAATGTCAGATCAGTGATACTTTTCTTAGCTTGAACAATGAATTAAATGTCCTTTAATATGCTCCATTGAACCCTATAGTCTTGTATCCTAGCTATGATAATGTTCTGTTGTAATTATCTGGATTTTGTTTCATTTTGTTTCTATTCCACAGAATTATAAAATCTCTGAAGGCAAAAATGTTGCCCAACTTTGTATATTTGTTAGTCCTTCAGATAATAGTGCAGTGTCCAACACAGAGAAGTCATGCAATAAATCTTTATTAAGTGAATAAATAAATAACTCTATTAATCAGTAGAGGTTCAGTATCAGATTAACAAATAACAGACAACTGAACTAACTTGAGAGTCAGTAAGTTAAGTTTCCAAGGGTAAAAAATTACTGAAAATCTTAGTTAATGGTATTAAAAAAAATAAGATGTCAAGCCTTAGAGTATTCAATTTCCAATACCATTTTCTTGAGCTGGTGTGGTTCTGCATATGGCAAGACCCCTGGCACCACATTCAAATACTGAAACTCTCCCTAGTGGGCTTGGTGAAGCATCCTGCACTTTGCAAACTGTGTCCTTTGGCTTCCTTTGGACATCTGAAAACTGTAATCTTGCCGTTTGTGCAACAGTGAGTGATATGGAAAGCTTACCTAGGCTTTTGAGTATAAAATGTAAAACTTAATCTGGTATTTCATCCACACAAAATATTTAAAATTAACTTACATTGATTACTGTCAAATAATCATAAAATTAAAATGACTTATACGTTTTATTTTATTCTGTTAAACTCATTATATGAATAGACATTGTTCTTAAAAAGTAACTCAATTTCTTCCAGAATTAGCATTTTTGTTTGTTCTTATTTAGTGCCACAAAATCTAAACTACATTATCTCTTGATTTGGTATGGTAGGTTTCATTTTTATCTAGTTAGTATAAATTAATGTCTTTTCAATATACATTGGTTTGAAAATAAAGTATCATAATGAAGTATATACATTGAAGTAAAGTAGAAATAAAGTATCATAATTTAGCTAGCAGCAAAAGTTTGGGTTTTTTTTTGTTTCTAACACTGCCTAATGTGGTTAGGATTATAGAAGGGCATATGTTTATTTATAGTGAGATGACTGATCTAGAAATATAAACAATAACACATAAAACACTCATGGATTCAACTACATATAACTAATGGTGTTATGGGGACAATAATGTAAGTGCTGAGTTCTTTGTAAAGCAAACCAATTAATGTAAATTTTATAAAAAGATTAACTTATTTCTTGTAAGACATAACCAGATGTATGCACTTAAGGCAAAGTTAAACAGCAGAAGATGTATTATTTAACAAAGCGAATTCCAGTGTCATTGAAAAATACTGGCTAAAAGTTCACAATCTGATTTAATCCAAGTTGTGGGTTATTTACTCTTTTGGATCAGATTCTCCCAGGACAGACTTTGAGGCAAGCGTTTGTCTCCGTATCCTAAAATGTCCATTAACAAAGAACATGGATTTAGGAACCAAATGATTTATAATGGGAGTGTTCCCACTGGAAACCAGAAAAGGATGTGGAAAAGCAGGACAGGAAAGCAAGGTCTGTTTAGGGTGAGACAAGTGAGGCTATAGGGGCAAAATATAAAGGGTTAACATGGATGGACCTGGAGACTGTCATACTGAGTGAAGTAAGTCAGACAGAGAAAGAAAACTGTCTTATGATACTCGACATATACACACCACTACTAGAGAGTATTAAAAAGCAGAGACAGACATCACTTTGCCAACAAAGATCCGTACAGTCAAAGCTACAGTCTTTCCAATAGTCAGGTACAGATGTGAGAGTTGGACCATAAAGAAGGCTGAGGGCCAAAGAATTGAACCTTATGAACTGTGGTGCTGGAGTCCAAGAGTCCCTTGGACTCCAAGGATAGCAAGCAAATCCTAAAGAAAATCAACCTTGAATATTCATTGGAGGGACTGATGCTGAAGCTGAAGCTCCAGTACTTTGGCAGCCTGATGCAAAGTGCCAATTCATTGGAAAAGATCCTGATGCTGGGAAAGATTGAGGGCAGGAGGAGAAGGGGGTGACAGAGGATGAGATGATTGGATGACATCACCAACTCAAAGGCCGTGAATTTGAGCAAATTCTGGGAGATGTGAAGGACAGGGAAACCTGGCCTGCTGCAGTCCATGGGGTCCCAAAGAGTCAAAAATGACTTACCAACTAAACAACAACAATGTATAAAATAGATAACTAATTACAAGCTACTGTATAGCACAGGGAATTCCACTCAATATTCTGTAATGCCCTATATGGGAAAAGAATATTAAAAAAAAAAAAAAAAAAGAGTGGATATAGTATACTGTATACAGTATAACTGGTTCACTTTGCCATACACCTAAAACTAACACAACATTGTGAATCAACTATACTCCAATAAAATTTCTTTTAAAATCATGCAATATTATATATCAATCAAAATTAATACAAAAAATACCATGATGAAAAATATTTCACTTTTTGAACAAAGGCACACTGCTGTGCTGCTCTCTGTTTGCTTTATCAACCTCAGCTATTGGCACAACAGGAAGGGACAATTTCAATGAGCCCCAAGGTCCCAGCTCTCCTGTCAAGTAAGTTTGTGACAATAACATGCAGAGATTTAACAACACAGGAATTTATAATGTCATTTTTAAATCATAAAACTTATAGTAACTAATTCCACTAGGTTTGAAATATGGGAGATTATTTTGGTAAGTATACATATGAGTACACATTTTTCCTTTTGCCACCAACTCCAATATGGATCAGCATGATACAAGGAGCAGAGAAAAGAAGCTAAGCAAGGTGTGACTTTAGGTGATGGTTCAAACCCACTTAATTCCTTGAGAAAAACTGGAATATAAAGTACAGTTGGCCCTCAGCATCCACATATACACCATTCATGAATTCAATCAATCACCATAGAACTTGACCCTGTGAATATAGAGAGCTTAACTGCACTACAGGTACTTGAGCAGCCTCAGAATCTGCTATCTGCGGAGGAGTCCTGGAACTGATACCTCGTGGATACATATCGATGGCTACACAAATTACAGCTTGTCTATTCTGAGACAAAGGGTCTGGAAATTTTATTCCTCCATACTAGGAAAGCATCTTCAATAAGGCACCTCCAGGAGAAGGTGCTTTATTGCAAAGATGCCCAAGGACAATCCTCTCAAGAAAGGTGCAGGTTGAAACCCGAACAGTAAACCTCACAGACATCGTGAAGAAAAAGGATCTGACCAGGGCAACAATTTCATTTATTTTAGTTGCCTGCTGAATTTACTTTGTGGCTGTCCACAAGCAATTCATACTCCCTGAAGATAATATCCATCTTGAATACCTCACAGATCTGGTATAAATAACAAATGTAAGGTAGTAAATTAACCTACCATTCTGAAATTTGGTCCATTAATAGAGAACACAGACATAGGAATCAGCAAGCGAGCCTAAAAGAAGTCTGAGTAATGATATAATATTACAAATCACAAACATTGAAACTCACACACTATTCACAGTAGTGGATGTCATTTTCTCTCTGGGACCCTATTTCTTATTATATTGAAATAATATTACAGAATTTAGTTGTGTGGTTTCCAAGTTCCTCCATAATAAAAAAGTAAACAAAAAAGAAGGTAGGAGACTGCCACAGATAGATCTGCAAACAGAGAGTTTAAAGAGACAGAAATGAGACATGACCATCTGCCAAAAATAGTGTCAATTATAAAGATGATAAAAATCATATAAATGACCCCAACTAGCAAATCAATTTGTATTCATTAATATAACTATACTCACAGAAATACATGGGTCTTCCCAGGGGGCTCAGTGGGTAAAGAATACACCTGAAATGCAGGAAATGCAGGAGGCACCAGTTTGATCCCTGAATCAGGAAGATCCCCCGGAGGAGGGAATGGCAACTGACTCCAATATTCTTGCCTTGAGAATCCCACGGACAGAGGAGCTTGTCATGCTACAGTCCATAGGGTCTCAAAGAATCGGACAAGACTGAGCATGCACGCATAAAAATACAAGTGTATATGTGTACTCATTATCACTTCATTTCAAAAAAAATTATGAACCTTACAAAAATTATGATTTTTTGAGTTTTCTTTTAATTGGAGGATAACTGCTTTACAATGTTGTGATGGCCTCTGCTGTACACCAATGTGAATGAGTTTTATATATATATATATATATATTCCCTCCCTTTTAAGCCTCCCCTCTTCACGCCACCACTCCAATTCCTCACAGAGCATCAGGCTGGGCTCCCTGTGTTATACAGCAGCTTCCTGCTAGTTATCTATTTTATACATGATATTATGTGTGTGTGTGCATATATATATATATATTTCAGTGCTCACAGAGAATTCTAAAGAAAGGAAGAAGAGTAGAACTGTCCAGCCAGAGGGGTAAGAAGTAGTGATGATCAGGGGGTGAGGTTTGTAGAGTCAGAATGGAAGAAATCTTCCCATTCACATCTTCAGGCATTCAGGCCACCATGCTCCCAGACCACCTGGGTACCTCCCTCATCACCAGATCTAGTGGGTAAATTTCCTGGGATTAGGAGCCAGAGGGTGACTTTTTTGTGGCAGAAGCAGAAACTATGTGTTGTCTTAGTGGTAGCATGTTCTGGTAATAACCAGTGACTAGGAGACTGTTATTGAATAATGGAGATGATATTGAGGAAAATACTACACATCTATAGAAAAAGGAAAACTGCTTCATTGAGGCAGGTTCTGCCCCCCCCCCTTCATCTAGTCAAAATCTCTGGGGAATACCTAAATGAAGGAAGGGTTTTAATACAAGTGAAAAGAGTCTGAACCAAACTCAAACAGAGAATTCAAACATTTGACAATTTCTTTCTATCTTAACCAGGTAAGCATTATGAGACTGTTACTATTTGTGGGGCTAAAGAATAGAAATTAATTCTTGCCAACAGAGGCAAAGTGAGAATTCATTATAGAAATCTTGGTATCTTGGAGTCAGTCACAAAATTGAAAAAGATGAAAAAAATAAGCGTAAAGAAGTAAGAAACCAGAGAAATTGGAAATTCCATATAGTAGGAAGTAATCTAGAGCAGTATTTTGTTTTCACAACTATGCTTCAGGTTAGTTCGGTTCAGTTCACTTCAGTTGCTCAGTCATGTCTGACTCTTTGTGACCCCATGGACCACAGCACGACAGGCCTTCCCCATGTATCACCAACTCCCAGAGTTTACCCAAACTCATGTCCATTGAGTCAGTGATGCCATACAACCATCTCATCCTCTGTTATCCCCTTCTCCTCCTGCCTTTAATCTTTCCCAGCATCAGCGTCTTTTCAAATGAATCAGCTCTTTGCATCAGGTGGTCAAAGTATTGGAGTTTCAGCTTTAACACCAGTCCTTCCAATGAACACTCAGGACTGATCTCCTTTAGGATGGACTGGTTGGATCTCCTTGGAGTCCAAGGGACTCTCAAGAGTCTTCTCCAACAAGTTAGCCTTGTCTAATTCAATGAAACTATGAACCATGCCATGTAGGGCCACCCAAGATGAATGGGTCATGGTGGAGAGTTCTGACAAAATGAGGTCCACTGGAGAAGGGAATGGCAAACCACTTCAGTATTCTTGCCTTGAGAACCCCATGAACAGTATGAAAAGGCAAAAAGATAGGACACTGAAAGACAAACTCCTCAAGTCGGTAGGTGCCCAATATGCTACTGGAGTTCAGTGGATAAATAACTCCAGAAAGAATGAAGAGACAGAGCCAAAGCAAAAACAACACTCAGTTGTGGATGTGACTGGTGTTGGAAGCAAGATTCAATTCTGTAAAGAGCAATATTGCATAGGAACCTGGAATGTTAGGTCCATGAATCAAGGCAAATTGAAAGTAGTCAAACCAGAGATGGCAAGAGTGAACATTGACATTATAGGAATCAGCAAACTAAAATGGACTGGAATGGGTGAATTTAACTCAGACGACCATTATATCTACTACTGTGGACAAGAATCCCTTAGAAGAAATGGAGTAGACATCACAGTCAACAAAAGAGTCTGAAATGCAGTACTTGAATGTAATCTCAAAAACAACAGAATGATCTCTGTTCGTTTCCAAGGCAAACCATTCAGTATCACAGTAATTCAAGTCTATGTCCTGACCAGTAATGCTGAAGAAGCTGAGGTTGAGCAGTTTTATGAAGACCTACAAGACCTTTTAGAACTAACACCCAAAAAAGATGTCCTTTTCATTATAAGGGACTGGAATGCAAAGTAGGAAGTCAAGAAACACCTGGAGTAACATGCAAATTTGGCCTTGGAGTATAGAATGAAGCAGGGCAAAGGCTAATAGAGTTTTGCCAAGAGAACACACTGGTCATAGCAAATACCCTCTTTCAACAACACAACTATGCTAAATCAGTTCAAATAATTTTTCAGTCTTTGGGACACTGTTAAAGATTCAAAGGATCAGAAATAAATTACAATGAAAAAAGCTAGGTCATGTGCCTATATACGGCTAGGGATCTTCAGAAACCTTGACAGATAGCTCTATAAAGCCTGAAGACAAGGAGAGCAAGGTAATAACCAGAAAGGAAATCAAAGTATGAGAACCAGAAAAAAAAAGTTAAGATTATGTAGTACAAACAGAAACACAGAAGTGAAAACAAAATTTGAAAATATTGTTGAAGTCTCTCAAAAGCTATCAAGTGCACACTGGTTGGACAGGAGTCATATGCAGTCCAGGGCAGAAGAATTTCTGAATAATGTCCAATAACATTATATCAGAACCAGGGACAAAATGAGAGTGAAGATAAGCAAGTCAGAAGGCCCTGAACTGTTATGAGAGCTGAGATGCAATTTGAATTCAATCTTCTTGTCAACCAAAGCATAAGAGTCAGATCAAACAGAGATCTAGCTTCCACCATACAGAAATGGATGTTACACCTACCTGAAACTTAATATAATATGAAAAAAAAATTGATGTTAATACCTGCTGTTTAAGTCATCAAAACAATTTTTTAAATATAGGAAATGTGTGCTATATTTGTTTTGGAGCAGTTTCTATTCAAAATAATTAGTCTCAACAATACATAAATAATAGTATTCTCAGATAATTGGAAAAGTCCTTGATTCAAAAGGAGTTTATCCCAAAGTTATGAATACCTGAAAAAACACTTATGTTATTGATATGATATGTACCACATAATTGAAAAGTCACATCAAAATTTCATACATGATCTATAGAACGCTACAAATTGATAAGGCTGTGCAACTATACAATATTTAAATTCAATGTTTAGAAGCCAGTGTGCTTCTAATATTCTATATTCATTCATTTTCTAATAAATGGAAACATTAAGACATTTCCAAATGATGTAAATAACCACAGTTTTTTTAATTAATTTTTTTATTTAATTTTAAAATCTTTAATTCTTACATGTGTTCCCAAACATGAACCCCCTTCCCACCTCCCTCCCCATAACATCTCTGTGGGTCATCCCCATGCACCAGCCCCAAGCATGCTGTATCCTGCGTCAGACATAGACTGGCGATTCAATTCTTACATGATAGTATACATGATAGAATGTAATTCTCCCAAATCATCCCACCCTCTCCCTCTCCCTCTGAGTCCAAAAGTCCATTATACACCACTGTGTCTTTTTTCCTGTCTTGCATACAGGGTCATCATTGCTATCTTTCTGAATTCCATATATATGTGTTAGTATACTGTATTGGTGTTTTTCTTTCTGGCTTACTTCACTCTGTATAATCGGCTCCAGTTTCATCCACTAATGAAAATGAAAACACAACAACCCAAAACCTGTGGGACACTATAAAAGCAGTGCTAAGAGTAAAGTTCATAGCAATACAGGCATACCTCAAGAAACAAGAAAAAAGTCAAATAAATAAGCTAACTCTACAACTAAAGCAACTAGAAAAGGAAGAATTGGAGAACCCCAGAGTTAGTAGAAGGAAAGAAATCTTAAAAATTAGGACAGAAATAAATGCTAAAGAAACAAAAGAGACCATAGCAAAAATCAACAAGGCCAAAAGCTGGTTCTTTGAAAGGATAAATAAAATTGACAAACCACTAGCCAGACTCATCAAGAAGCAAAGAGAGAAAAATCAGATCAATAAAATTAGAAAAGAAAATGGAGAGATCACAACAGACAACACAGAAATCCAAAGGATCATAAGAGACTACTATCAGCAGTTGTATGCCAATAAAATGGACAACGTGGAAGAAATGGACAAATTCTTAGAAAAGTACAATTTTCCAAAACTGAACCAGGAAGAAATAGAAAATCTTAACAGACCCATCACAAGCACGGAAATTGAAACTGTAATCAGAAATCTTCCAGCAAACAAAAGCCCAGGTCCAGACGGCTTCACAGCTGAATTCTACCAAAAATTTCGAGAAGAGCTAACACCTATCCTACTCAAACTCTTCCAGAAAATTGCAGAGGAAGGTAAACTTCCAAACTCATTCTATGAGGCCACCATCACCCTAATACCAAAACCTGACAAAGATGTCACAAAAAAAGAAAACTACAGGCCAATATCACTGATGAACATAGATGCAAAAATCCTCAACAAAATTCTAGCAATCAGAATCCAACAACACATTAAAAAGATCATACACCATGACCAAGCGGGCTTTATCCCAGGGATGCAAGGATTCTTCAGTATCCGCAAATCAATCAATGTAATTCACCACATTAACAAATTGAAAAATAAAAACCATATGATTCTCTCAATAGATGCAGAGAAGGCCTTTGACAAAATTCAACATCCATTTATGATAAAAACTCTCCAGAAAGCAGGAATAGAAGGAACATACCTCAACATAATAAAAGCTATATATGACAAACCCACAGCAAACATTATCCTCAATGGTGAAAAATTGAAAGCATTTCCCCTAAAGTCAGGAACAAGACAAGGGTGTCCACTTTCACCGCTACTATTCAACATAGTTCTGGAAGTTTTGGCCACAGCAATCAGAGCAGAAAAAGAAATAAAAGGAATCCAAATTGGAAAAGAAGAAGTAAAACTCTCACTGTTTGCAGATGACATGATCCTCTACATGGAAAACCCTAAAGACTCCACCAGAAAATTACTAGAGCTCATCAATGAATATACTAAAGTTGCAGGATATAAAATTAACCACAGGTTTTTATTGCAACTCCTCCTGAAGTAAAAATTGGCTTGCTTTGTAAAAGGAAAATGGAATAAACATTACAGGTATATTGAATATTCATCTTTGCTATGTATATGAAGACTGTCAATTTCAGGATTCTTCTACATACAAGTTATATAAATATCACCAAATAATTGATGCAAAACTGTTTATTTGAGCAAGAGCTTAACTTATTCATCAACAAGTTAACAGCATGCTCTTTCCCCCTGCCCCTTTCTGACTCAGCTCTCCCAGGGTCTCTCTGTGTGTTAGCTGATTAGTATGATTTTCAGATATTAGGACATCATGTCAAGGATACAATTTTATAATTTGTGTTGAAAATTAGCTTTTATATAAATGACACAAAATTGTAAGAGTAGGTTTATTTTTATTGTGTTTAATATACTTCAGCAGTTTTTCCATTCACTAAATAGCCCAAAGCACTCAAAACCTTGCTTGGTTAGACCTATGTGGTGTGCCTATTCTCTTTCTTGGGAAAATTGATTCATGTGAAATTCAGTGTCCTCTTTTAACCTGTACTATAAAAAAAAAAAAAAAAAAACATTAAAAATGCAGGGGCCTGCTCGATCTATTTAGATTCAGTAGGATGTCAGGTCATTTTGATGAACACTAAAATCTTAAAAATTTACTCTTTACTCCCAGAGAGAAAACCATTCAACATTATCAGAATTTGACTAACACAAAATCATAATCTGCCAGGAAACAGTGATACTGTCATAACATCTTTCTTTAGCATTTTGCAGAATGAGCAGCAAGCATCTCAAAAAGCCATAAATAGTAGGGAGGTTTTCAACATGAATTCCACATTACCAGAAAACTTACTGTATTTTCCTGCATATTTTTTCCTTACATGTTCTATCTTCTTAAATATTTAGAATAGACACACATACAGTTGAGTGCCCTGCTCAAGCCTTCCTATATTTTTTTCTTCTGCATTTAAGTAGGATGCCCTGAGCATAATATGTCTTACCCTCACCAGATCAGACAAATGTCAGACTAAAAGGAAACCCAACTGCTTGCCCCTGTACAGAGCAGCAAGCAAAAAAAAAAAAAAAAAAAAAAGAATCAGCAAGAAAGTTGTCAATACTAAACTAAATTTAGACCCAAGTAGCCCAAGTGGCTGCTAGTGGCTGCCCTTATTTCCCTTATTTACACGTACTAAAAATATTTAACCACACAGGGTCAAATTACTTGAGAATAATCTCAAAACAAAATGAGAACAAAGGTATTTTTAATATGTGTTCATGTTTATATTACCAGATAAAATTTTCTCACCTTCAGCTTCAGCATCAGTCCTTCCAATGACTATTCAGGGTTGATTTCACTTAGGATTGACTGGTTCAATCTCCTTGCAGTCCAGGGGACTCTCAAGAGTCTTCTTCAGCACTACAGTTCAAAAGCATCAATTCTTCAGCAGTCAGCCTTCTTTTTGGTCCAAGTATCACATCAACACATGACTACTGGAAAATTCATAGCTTTAACTATACAGATCTTTATCAGCAAAGTGATGTCTCTGCTTTTTAATAAGCTATCTAGGTTGGTCATAGCTTTTCTTCCAAGGAGCAAGTGTCTTTTAATGTCATGGCTGCAGTCACCATCTTCATTGATTCTGGAGTCCAAGAAAATAAAGCCCCTCACTGTTTCCACTTTTTCCCCATTATTTGCCATGAAGTGATGGGACTGGATGTCATGATCTTCTTTTTTGAATATTGAGTTTTAAGCCAGCTTTTTCACTCTCCTCTTTCACCTTCATCAAGAAGCTCTTTAGTTCCTCTTCACCTTCTGCCATTAGAGTGGTATCATCTGCATATCCGAGGTTAGTGATATTTTTCCTTGCAATGACTATATATTATGATAAATTTTCCAACAGGATTTCCTTTATGTTCTTACCAGAACATAAAAGGTCATTTTGCTCGAAACAAGGGGAATAATCAATTTATTCTGCGAAAAGGAAAAAAAATAATCGCTTGATTTTAGTTTGAAGCCTATTCTTGAGTTTTCCATGTAGATTGGGAACAAAATTAGGGAAGAAAATATGAGGAAAAGGGAGTAGCATACCCTTAAATATGGTAGAAATTCATATATTGTTCAAATGATTTGAAGGACATATTGATACATAGACAGCAAGGAATTTTAAGTAAGAGAATATAATAATCTGAGTTATGTGTCATAAAGATCAATCTAAGTCCTCAGTAGTGAATATATTGAACGGGCTGGAATGTGAAGTGTTGAGGGCCTGCACAAAGTCAGTGATAATGAAATTCATAGGAAAACATGGATTTTAGATATATTAAGAATAAAGAATAAGAAAGAACTGAGGGAAAGAAAGGAAACAGGCACAACTTCTAGGCTTCTGATTTTGTCTAGTAGCTAAGAAGTTATGATTCAAAATTACTAGGTTTCAATTGCAAAATAAGGAGAGAAATTAAAGAAACATGGTACAAAATAGAAATATTTTAAATATCACTATCACCACCATACATAACCTTAGGAAACTGACCTATTTGACTACCTAAAATTGACTTTGGCTTTAAATCAATTAACGTCTTAGGCATCAGTAAAGTTAGGTAGATACTTATTGATATTGCTCAACCAGAGTCTACTATGGTTTACTAATCTGAAAACCAGAAATACATCCATTAAATAATATTAAGACCCCACAGGTCTCCCTCATCCCCCATAGATGAATTATGAATAAAACAAAACCAAAAGCTGTTTAAGAGATAACAAGAATTAAAGAATTTGCAGCAGATGGTACCAGCTGTGCACATTTAATTCCAGCTCAAACAATCTGCCAAATAGTTAGACAGAACTGCTTTTGCATGGGAAATTGGAGTGTCTCAGAGCCAAGGAGGAAATCAGAGAGCAATATTTCTGGCATTAGTTATCAAACCTTTTATTATAATTAATGTTAGTGGACACAAACCGTCTTTCCTTTCCCTGCTTTCTTTGGACTCTGTGCATTTCCTCTTCCCTCTCTCAGAACACATATATACCTATACACACACACGTATTCACACATATTTTTCATCAATTAAATAAAACATAACCTCAGATTTACAAAGTTAAAGTGGACATTCATCAAACATGTATTAAAATGTATAGTATAACTGTTTGTTTTGAATATTTTAAAGTTACATTCGAAACAAATCCTAATATGTCTCATACATTTATAAAGACATAAACAGTAAATAACAATGCAAAAATAAAGTAGTATATATGTCAAAGTATAATCTATATAGACAATACATACATATTTAAAGCCATTGGACAATTACAACATACTTGGAGGAACTAAGACCTGAATTCAGCACTGAATTTGGACAAGCAAATAAAAAATGTGTCAAAATTCAAGAGGGCAATATCAGCTAAAACTCAGATGCATAATGCAAATACATTCGAAGTATACATTGATTAGAACTGACTCACTAGAAGGAGGAAACTTTCATGAATGGGCTAGGCCATGAGATTTAAGATCAGTTTACCCTGATAATAATGATAATACCCATGAATGCTATTTGAGAAGGTAAGAGACATGATAAAATGATCATATCCTGTGCATGACAGAATGAAGCAGAAGTTACAAGCCAAAGTGAGTAAGTAGGTCCTTGCAATAGCATATGCATGAGATAATTAGTATGTGAACTTGCATGATTGCAGTAAACGAAAAGGAACATAGTACAGAATAATACAAAAGAGGCATTTTCAGATATTAGTGTTTGACTCTACCAGAAACATAAGGAAGAAAGAAGTGTAAAATGAGGCTTTGACTCTGAGTATTTTGGATAAAAACAGCAGTGATTTCAGAGAAGTTCAATCAGAAGAAGCAAATTCAGGAAAGGAGGAGTACACTGAAGAGGACAGGAGCAATGTTAGGTACTTTGTTCCTGAGATGTTAGGGAGAGAACAAAGTGCAATGGCCTGGGCTCAAGCTGGGTTTGAGAGTTCTAGATCACACACAAATATTTATGTAAAACTCATTCTAAAAGAGGTGATGGTCATAAGAATATATCAGTGTTTTGAAATAAAGGAATATTAATGAAAACTTATTGAGGTCTCAAAATGTTTCAGTAGAGAATGCTCCTGTTTAGGGTAGGGACAGAATGAAAAGCCCTTGGCAGGTTGGTGGTAAGGACTGATATCAGACAGAGATCAAACTGAATCCCACTAACCATGTTCTTAAAGCCTATATCATTGCTATCTTGGGTATCGTATTAATTTCCTAGGGTTGGATAACAAATTATCAGACACTTATTTTCTGAAAACAACATTTAGAGTTTGAAATCAGGATACACCCCTTCTGGAGGTTCTGGAGGAGAATCCATTTCATGCCCCTCTCCTAGCTCCTGGGAACTGCCAGCCCTCTTTGGCCTTCCATGGCTTGTAAACTCATTGCTCCAATTTCAGCTTCATTTTTGCTTCAACTTCTCTTCTGTGTCTGTGTTTCCCAAGTCTTTCTCTTTCTCTTTCTCTCTCTCTCTTTTTTTTTCTGTTAAGAATTGGATTTAGGATCCATTATTGGATTGTCATTGGATTTAGGATCCATCCTAAATCCAGGATGATCTCATGTCAAGATTTTTAACTTGGTTACTACTGCAAAGACTCTTTTTAAAAAGTAAGTTTACAATCACAGGTTCCAAGGATCAGGTCTTGGAAATATCACTGGGGCAGGGAGGGTGCACTATTTAACCCATAAGAGGTATTATGAAATGGTTTGGAGTAATAGTGGTATACAGCAACTTTTGCTACCATCACATCTGTTGAGAATGTTAATTAAAACTTTGTGAAGCAAACAGTTATTTCCATTTTGCACAAGAAAAATTAGGGCTCATATTGTGCCCATCACAAAGTGATAGTTCTCTTATCCTAAAGGCATATTCAATTTCCATTGTTTTTAATTTAAAAGGCATTGTTGTAATAGCTCCAGACTCAGAATAGCATTTGTTTTACTGTTTTTCTTTTGAAAATAAAATTTTTGTTGACACACCGTATTCTTTTCCCCTACTCTTTTCTGATCACTGAACGTACAAGATTTCTAACCAAGAAGAGTCATTTATTTGTTTGCTTTGACTATGCTTTGTTTGTTTGTTTAACTAGATTTTGAAAAAAACAAAGCTAATTGGGAAAAATAAGGATCAGGTTCTATTTGTTGGAGGATGTGTGTGTGTGTGTGTGTGTGTGTGTGTGTGTGTGTGTGTACATGCATGTGCTCAGTCATGTCTGAATCTTTACTCCCCTAAGGACTGTAGCATGCCAGGATCCTCTGTCCATGGGATTTCCCAGGCAAGAATATGGGAGTGTATTGTCATTTTCTGCTTCAGGGAATCTTCTGGACTTAAGGATTGAACCCGTGTCTCTTGCATCTCCTGCATTGGCAAGCGGATTCTTTTACCACTGTGCCACCTGGGAAGCCCCTAATCCCAGGGTAAATGAGTGAAAGTCACTCAGTCGTGTCTGACTCTTTGTGACCTGTGGACTATACAGTTCATGCAATTCTCCAGGCCAGAATACTGGGGTAGGTGGCCTTACCCTGCTTCAGGGGATCTTCCCAGCCCAGGGATCAAACCCAGGTCTCTGCATTGCAGGTGTATTCATTACAATCTGAGTCACAAGGGAAGCCCATCCCAGGGTAAGCACACTCTAAACAATTGAAATCAACAAATTTAGTGATAACCACACTGTAATTGTTGGATAGCTTAACCTCCTAAGAATGCTGTTGCTGTTGTGTCTATATAGAAATCTTATGTCATGCACTAGATTCATTGCCTATTCTGAATATGTGAAATCTCCCAAAATTCAAGTTGGTATTCATATACTGGATGATGTGATAAATTCTGTATGCATTTGCAAATACAGTATTTGTTCCTAATGTTACTGTATTTAACCAGACACCAAAAATATTCCAGATCTATATTAATATTTATACTATATATTTATTAATATTAGCATTATATATTACACATTTTATTTATTATATGCTATATTAATACTCAATTATATTATTCAATAATTATTTAATCTTATTTGGCCTGTTTCTAATAAATGCCTGATGATGTCAATCAACTTGAAAGGTTAAACTGATTCTTTTTATAAACCGCTATATACAAAATGCCAAAACAAATTGATTTGCTTATTCAATGAAACAATACATTGATTGAGTTTTAAAAATGTGCCACGGGAGGTTTACTTGAACTGACCAAACATTATGGTCTACTAAAGAGAAAGAAAATGCGGAAAACTTTTGCAAGGACACTTGTTCTCTCCAAATTCCCATGTCTCCCTCGCTTATTTATTTTTCTGGCTCCATCCGCCCTGTCTTTACCACTTAACTAAATTGACCAAATCTTATATACACTTATAGAGTTTCTAACTTTACTTACAATATTTCCAGAAAATAACCTCTTCACCAAGATATTTTTCTGCCAAACATATCCAGATGGTTCTAGAATGGCTCAAGCATAAATATCTTCCTAGAAGTTTTCTCCATTTCCCCCAGCTATATAAATAATCTCCTACATCTTGGTGTTTTATAGTTGTCTCTCTTAAAGTGGTAAAACTTTATTGACATTCACTACTGTTACTTGAGGCGGTAACAGAGATATTCTATCCCTTCTATTACATTGTAAGCTCCTTGAGAATAATGTGTAAATCTTGTTTTTGTTTCCTTGCAGTAGGAGCTCAAAATGATTTATTAAATAAATGAATGAAAACACAGATGAAAATCATACTTGCTACACAAAGAGTAAAGATGAAACTGATCCCTGTCCAGATGGGACAGCTCTTTGTACTCACAATCCAAATTGGATTATGTGTAGCCAAACCAAAATCAGCTGCATTGATTTTCCTTCCTCCTGTGGCCAAAATGATCCTTCTAAGTCAAGGTCACAGTTATCTTCTTCTGAAAAAAGAATGCTTATATTGTTTGGCCTCCTCTACTCTTATTCTGTGAAATGTTCATTAATTTGAGATAAATTTGAAAAATCAATGAAATAACAAAGCTGTTGGTGATTGTTTGGGAATTGTAAACACTGGGTCAAACTACGCAGTGATGAATATCATACTTTTAATATGGTTCAGACACTAGCACATGTAACTACATATATGGACTATTCCATATATGGAATTCAAATCTGTGAAACCTCCAACAGTTCTATTATTAACGCCTCATCTAATTTAAGTTTATAAACATTTAGGAAAAATAACATCATAATTATGTTTATAAAAGGTTAATAAATTCTTTACCAGCAGCAAAATCACTTCACTATCTTGTGAGAGAAAATTTCAAGCACAAGTGATATGTTCTTGCCCTCTACCTCTGGGCTGTGTTTCGCTTGGTTGAGGTTTTTAGGATTATGATCAAAAATAACTTAAATCTTGCACTTTTCCAGAATTAACTTCCAGTTTTAGAATTATTTACTTCTGGATTGAGATTTCTCAGTAAAGTTTAAGTAGATAAGAGTAATAAAATATAAATAAATTCTCACATATGCTACCTAATCTATGATAGAGTAGCAAACTGAAAAATAAAATGTAGTAGTGATTTTATTGAACACTGACTGTTTGAACACATTCATTTTGTTTTCCCAAGAAATTATAATCAGTTTTGAAGATTAGCAGATAATGAGTAGATAGGAAAAGTAAAAAATATCTAGGCAACAATTACGAGTTTATGGGCACAGAGTTTCAGGGAAAGGAATCAAATGTGCATTGCATTTTGATAGTAATGTTGACAGATTTGGAATCTTTTGAAATCTACCCACTTGATTTATGTTCTCTAAATATTTATGTATTCTCAAGTGCATTTGAGGCTAATATCACACAACTATATTAAAGAAATGATGATAAAAAGATCTGCTACACTGGGAATTGACATTTATTCAGAGCTTGTCAACAAAACAATTTATTATGTATGAAAAGAAGAGACCTGGATTATCCTAATTGTTCAGCAAAGCTACCTTTTGCTTAACTTTTTATTTCTATAACTTTTCACAGAGACAAGCTAACTGCTATAAGGCCCAGGTTAACAAGAGAGTGAAATTATCAAGACAAACAGAACTGTCTTTAAAGATTCTCTGTTGTTCTCTCTTTCTTTTAGGATCATTATCTGCATATTCCTCCAACTATTTACTATGGTTCTTTTTCTTGAGAGAAATGGGCTCATATAGTTTATATTAAACTATCTATATATCTTATATTGTCTACATTTAAGAAGGCATCAGCTTAAATTTTGGATATTAATGTACTAAACATATATGTGGTTCACATCAAAAATAAGTTTTTTGGAGGCAAAGTATGATTTACTTGTCTGGATACAGCCATAGATACTGCTTTTGGTTTTAGAGTATTTCTACTCTCTCATTGTTTAAAACATATTATTATTACCCTTGTGTGACATAGAAACTTCAGTCTCTTCCTTAATGTGGTTAAAACATGAAAAAGACTGAAATGCCAGTTAAGCCTCACTATTAATGAAACTGAAAGAGGAGTCAGGACATAAGAGGAATGAATGCCTAGGAAGCACTCTTAGCAACACTTCCAAGAGGTTCATCTCCACCTTTCAACAATGCTTCCTGATTAACAGATGGACAGATACTTTTATCCAGCTGATCATTTATCTTCTTAAATATGATTGCTTAAAGAAAATTTACTTTATCCTGAATATTAGATCTCTTTCTCTTCTTCCCAACCAAATAGAAGCTATTGCAAGTCAAAATGTATAGACTTGAATTAGAATTCCTGCATTATTCTAGATCCAACATTTGCAGTCAAATGTTTTATTTCCCAGGAGTTGGAGAGGTCAGATAGGATGGATTCAAGAATGGACACTTAAGTAGAAAAATGAGAAAACAAGTCCCTCTTTTTCTCTTACTCTCCTGGCAACAAATTCTAAATAAAAACTGTGAACAAACAGGAAAATCCCTGCTTCATTATTTGCAAAGCATTAACATTTTTAATTTATTCTAATTATTGTTTCCCCACAGACCCATCGATTTGAATTTGAGCCTTTTAATTAAAAAAGGTATATCTATAATCAGTGGCCATACAGCACTAATAGGCAGGAACATTTCTATAACAAAATAAATACTGCATTTGAACAATAATCCTTGTGTAAATCTGTATATCTGTGACAGGTATTAACAAAAACACTTTATAAGTTCATTACTCTATCAAAAGTACATGCAATTCTTTCCAAATTAAAGGGAACCTCTTCCCAATTCTTTCTGTTGTTTTTTCCTTGGTGTATTTATTCTGTTTTGATCATTTTTCTGTGACATTGTCCTTGTGATGCTAAAACAGAGTAAATCTATATTGAGGACTTGGTTTAATATGGAGAAATTTTTGAAAAGGTGCTTATTTTCTCCCTTTTAAGTGCCAATTAAATCTCATTTTAAGATCAAACTGTATTGTATTCTGTAAGCTCTTGGGAAGGGGCACTGAAAAGGAATGGAAATCTGGTACTTCCAGTTTAAAGAACCTGTCCGTTTCTGACCTAAAGTCTTTTTAAGAACTGTCTATGGTACTTCATCACCGTGATCAGCTAGATGATCCAAAAGGAGAGGGGAGATTTTAGTAACTGACAAGTATAAAAAGAAAAAAAAAAAGGTTTTCTCCATTTTGTGTATGTGTGTGTATGATACCTGTGTATGTGGGCATGCTCAGTCTCTCAGTTGCTTCCTCTTCTTTGCAAACCCATGGACTGTAGCCACCAGTCTCCTCTGTCCATGGAATTTTTCAGGAAAGAATACTGGAGTGGGTTGCCATTTTCTACTCGAGGAGGTCTTCCCAACCCAGGGACTGAAACTGTCTCCTGCATTGGCAGGCAGATTCTTTACCACTGGGCCACATGGGAAGCCTGGTGTGTATAATATACATAATATACAATTTGATTAACTTTAAATTTCCTTATTTGATTTTCTATACTTATACAGATACCTTTACTATAAAAATCATATTTTTTTTTGTTATTAGACAACAAGCATCTCTGGGAGCTAGCACAGGAAAGAGCAATAGGCAAGCACATTGACTCAAAAACTGGACACCCTAGATTCGTATGCTTAGTTGCTCAGTCATGTCCGACTCTTTGTGACCCCATGGACTGTAGCCTGCCAGGCTCCTATGTCTATGGGGATTCTCCAGACAATAACACTGGGAAAGGTTGCCATGCCCTCCTCCAGGGGATCTTCCCAGCCCAGAGTTCAAACACAGGTCTCCAGCATTGTAGGCAGATTCTTTACTGTCTGAGTCACCAGGGAAGCCCAAGAATACTGGAGTGGGTAGCCTATCCCTTCTCCAGAGACACTTCCTGACCCAGGAATTGAACTGGGGTCTCCTTCATTGCAGCTGGATTCATTACCAGCTGAGCTACCTGGGAAGTCCCCTAGATTCATATTGCCTCTTAAATATACTACCTCAGGCAAGGCAAAATAGTTAATTTTTTGTGTATCAATCTCTTCACCTATAAAATGAGGATAATTGTAGTACTTGTCTTAGCAAGTTTGTACAGAAATTGAATATGATATGCCAAGTAAATATAAAACAATGTCAGGCATACAGTACGCATTTAATGTTTGCTATTATGTTAGCTATTTTTTAATCTTTTTTTTCCCAACAATCTTAAATGAACCTATGTACAACTCTGCTGCATTCCTACAGATCAGCTGAGATAGATGATTTCTTCCATCCAAATTTAGACACTGTATTTCTCCTTCTGGAGAAATTGAGGAATTTCCCATCCAAGATTTTGGTTGATACTGTTATATTTCTGGAATACCTTTGGAAATGCTCTCTTGAAAAGGAGACTGTTTAGAAAGACAAGAGTATGATCCAGCACTGAATGTATTGGATTAAATATCAGTGTTCCTGATGATGACCTTGGGCAAACCATTTCCCCATGCCTTAACTTTCCTCATCTCTGAAATATGATTTTCCATCCTGTCTCAGGAACTGGAAGATGGGGGTTAAAAATAGCTTGTGATTTATTATGAGCTATAAAAACTAGAAACTATAGTGTTGTTTAATGTATTATGTATTACCAGATAAATCTGTTAACAGCTTCACATTGAAATGACAGGCAGGATTCATTTAGGGAAAGATAACTGGACTATAGAATTAGTATGTTTGACAATAGATATTAGAAACTGGTAGCTTAGTAGTAGTCATGATGGTCCCATAGTGAAAGTTTATTTTTGCGCAATAATTACTGTTCAAAGTGTTCCTGACTTTTAAGAAATAAAGTTTTTGTGTGTAAAGTCCTTCTGTCTAGATATATACCCACGTGTTTATAGATTACATACAGCCAAGATATTTTTTTTTCTTTTAACAAAAAGTGAAATCAGTTGAGGTGACTAACCTCTGCACACTTGATAAGGAGGATTTTGTCGAGTGTCCTCAGTCCAAGGACCTGTTTGCATCTGACTCCTTGTTCCGTCCAGAAAAGGCAACAGCAGTAGCAACACACCCTGACAACTTGACTGAAATCATTGCCAGAGCTGCCACCGAGGTGGCTGAGCAGACTAATGACGTTTTCAGTGTTGATCCTCCCGGTCTCCAGCTAGTCCCAACCTTGTTGCCCACTCCCTTGGAATCTGCATACACGGACAATAAAGCAGTGGGGGGAATGAAAAGTATCCTGCCACATCGCCCTTAATGTACCTCTCCGAATTAATAAGGTCAGTTTTGCATTTACGGCTTTTGCCTCTTGCTAGTATTCCCTATCCAGAAGAGAAATTTTTCTCTTTTCCCTCTCTCTCCTTCTCTCTCTGTCGAACATACACACATGCACACGCATATATACTGCACAAACACACTTGGGAGAACACCCACACATAGAAAATCATACTCTCCATCATTTCCAAAAACACCCACTCTTACTCCTCACTATAGCGCCCATGTACACACACACACACACACACACACACACACACACACACACACACACACACTCACTGCGTGGGAGAATAACAGACCCATACAAAATGCCACGTACCCAGAGAGTTCAGAATGCTTCCTATGCCTGCAGATTGAACCCACACACTACGCACGCCTATAGACGCTCTCAGTGTGCCCACTTCCCGGAGGAAAACTCCCTCCAAACGCAATAGTCTTGCTCTTTTCAGCAGGCAGCTCCTCATGAGCCCAGGGACAAAACCTGGCCAGGATACTCTTCGTGTGGTACACCGGGCAGAAGCCATCATTTGTGGGCAATGGGGAGAGCTGCAAACTCACATGGGCGGTCCTCTTCACTAAGCCCTAAGATAGATACTATATAATTCCTCTGATAGTTTCTGGCACGCAAATGGAGACAGAAGCCTTTGCAATTATTTCTTCCAGAACCAGTGCTGCAGCCCTCCCCCTCCCGACATGTTATCAGATTTCCGAAAAGGACAGATTTCCAATACGCGCCTAGTCTAAGGAACTTGTGGGTTATAAGATCTGGGCCAGGACCAACAAAAAAGATTCGAAAATTGACATACAAAAGCAAAACACGCTGGTCTCCGCCGAAGCTCCCCTGCACCTTCGGATGAGGGAAATAGGGTACCATTTAGATGTAAAAGAGAAGCGGGAGGCTTAGTAATAGCCAGTAGATGGCGCAAGAACTCTTTCCCTGTATGATGTTAACCCTTGACTGGTGAGTTGGCGCTGCCAGGTCGAAACGTATAGATACTTACGTTTTCCGTTTTGAAAGAACCTTCCCATTTACATATGCGGGACCGATTCAGAATTAAGACAAATGGGTATCTGTTCCAGATAACTTCCACGGTAAAGTAGTTTAACTGCAGCACACAACAGCTAAAACTCGTTTAGGGAATATAAAAAGGCGAACTCTCAAGATGACTGACTCCCTCCCCACCTCACCTCCGCCCTGGTCACGGATTAAATCCTTTTACTTCGTGAATCAAAAACACCCGGTTATGGGTTTACATCTAAGCACTTGAATATGTAAATGCCTGTGTGCAAATAAATTCTCTGTAATCTCCCTTTTTCAATTAAATCACAGGATGATTAATGTGAGACGCCTGCCTGAAATATACTGCAACTACAGTAGTAACACATGTCCCATTATAAAGACGCGGCCATCGATGGAACCCGGTTCATTATCATCACATTTTCCCTAAAAGCAATACAGATTCTCCGATTAAAATATTCCTGTAACACGTTTCTATAGTCACAGGCTGGAATGGAGAACTCACTAACATAATATTTCTTGGGCTGCTTTTAGAGGCAGAATTGATCTGTTCGGGGGGAAAAAAAATCAAACCTCTTAATTTCAAATATTGTGGCGAGTTTGTCAAAGAGAGGAGCTGGGCTTTAAGAGGCTTACTAGTGGTTTCTGGTGGTTGCTATAACGAGATAGAATTGAGGTAGGTTTTAGTGGAGGGGAAAAAAACGCACAAGAAAAGGCAGAATCCAGAGTAGCAGAGACTTTGTGCCCCCGTTGGAGAGAGATGGTTGAGTCCTCTTCAAGGTTGCTGTGGTATCCCAGAAACACCATTCACTTCGAGCTGTGACCGCGCACCAACAACAGCAACAACTCCACTGCGCCGGGCTGAGGAGCAGGAATTAGGAGCTCGCGAATAATATGAAAGGGATCCGCAAAGGGGAAAGCCGATCGAAGGAATCCAAACCCCGGGAGCCTGGCACGAGAAAATGCGCTAAATGTGGCCGCCTAGACTTCATCCTGATGAAGAAAATGGGGATTAAAAGTGGATTTACGTTCCGGAACCTCGTCTTTTTATTGACGGTGTCTTGTGTGAAAGGTAGGCTTGCTTTCTGGGGTCCCCTCTGCTTTGGATGGAGGTGAGCTGACTTGTCGCCAGAGACGGGTAGCTTACTTTGCAATTTGCACGGATAAAATCATCATGATAATACTGAAGAAGGAGTTGATTCACAGCTCTTTTTCTCCCTCAGATAGGAAATGCATTTTGCTTGCCAGATTTGGCGTTCAATGCAGTGATTGAGCTTGTGCTCAATAAATATTCTTGCAGTATGCTCAAACGAATACGTGAGTTGGTTCGTATAGCCTCTAACTAGTGGATACCAGGCAGAATTCCTCTGCAAGACTTTTCTTGGTGATGAGGGTTACCTTGATTTCTAGTCAAATCAGTGGGGTTTGATCCTTTGGTTGGAATATTTGTATTAAAGACGCTCCTGGAAATGCTTTTTAACCCTTTCAGGTAGGAAAGTTACCGACATGTTAGAAAGGTGCTGCTTTTAAATGCATTAGGGCACAAGGGTCTTTCAAGAATCCCCCCACCCCGCCACCCCCAACCAACATGAATGTGTGCATACATATGTGAATTATTTCTACGTGGGTTCTTTTGCATTGATAAATGATAGAGACTCTTTCCTAGGTCCTGTGGTAGAGGTTTGGCTTAAAATGGGGCTTTTGAACGGTCTGAGACGCCAGGAAGTGTAACAAGGTACCTTTGGGGATGAATGAAGGTAGGAGGAAAGTCATTAGCTGACGACCAAAAAGAAAATCCCCAGCAAGTCTCGGCGTTCAGACAGGTAGAGTGAGTGTCACATGCACAGACAAGCGGAGGAGGTGGGTGAGATGTAAAATTCAATCCTAAGCAGGAAGGCAAGGGACAATCAGGATCATTGGAAGGAGAGCTGTCCTCTGGGAGAAAATAGATTCCCAGCTCTGTTCTACAACTTCTCCTGCGCCCTGCTGCCCATTAATTGCTGCAAAAAAAAAAAAAAAAAAAAAAACCCACCTCAGGCTGTGTCTATGACTCATGCTATCATTTTTGAACAACCACCTCCCCGTACTCATGGCAGCTCGCATAGACGCGACGGATGTCGTTTTCAGTGAAGCTAGTTTCAAGTCGGGGGTGGGCGGAGGGGGGGGGGGGGGAGCTGTTGGCCCGGGCGCGCCACCTCTGTCCTCACAAACTGGACGCTTCTTCCTTTGTAAAGGAGTGTCTCTCTGAACCGCAATCAGGCCGCGTCTCTATGAAACAGTTTATTGTCCAGCTTGCAGCTGGCTGTCCCCCCACAGAAAGCAGTCTATTTGCATTCAGTGGAAATGATAATTCATGTTTTGGGTGGAGGGAGCTGGAAGGGTTACCTCTCCCTCTATTAGGGACCAATGATGCGCGACATGTCTCGAATTTTAATTGACATTCCTAAATGCCAAGAAGTCGTCTCAGGTCTCTGTGGCATCAACTGCCTTATAATCTTAACCTGCTCCTTAGAGCTTGACACCCCCCTTTGCCGACCCTCACCAGCATCAGCGCAGCTTTGAGCCAAAACGCTTGTTCTCCACGGGCGCAACTACACAGCCTAGTGCACAAAACGCGTCTTGGGTTGCTTACAAGGGACTCTCGTCGCCGGCTCGACGTGTGACGAGCCTCGCATTTATGCTTAGCTCGCCTGCCACTGGGAGCCGGCGGTTAATGGATGGCCCTGGGGTTTGGCGGCTAGGAGCCGGCGACAGCTCCTGGCAGGAAAAAATGTTGAGGTGGCTCCTGCTAGATGACCGGGGGGTTAAATGCGAGTTTTCATGCGATACCTGTTGAGTCAAAACACTGGAGAGGCAGATGGAAGAGGGAGTCTCCGAAGCTGGTCGAGCATGCCAGGCTGACAAACCCAGAGCCCAGCAGCCTGCGATTACAGCCCGGCTGCCCGGACCTACCATATTTCCCAGATAAGCCGCGCCTAAGAAACCAAAGGCGCGTCAGTTTGGTTTAAATGGAACTGGAAATGAGAAACACCACCCCCCCCCCCCACCACCACCACCCCCCTCTCCTCTACTCCCAGCTCCTGTACTTTGGATTGAGACAATCGGTCCACTCAATACATTCCAGTTTCGGGGACATCGGGAAGAAGGGGTGTTTCACACTCTGCTTTGATCTTGTCCAAAATCAATTTTCAACGGACCATTAATTTTTTTTTAATGATAATAAGGTTCTTCATTGTCACTTATCTGCCACTTGAAAGGCATTTCCTATATTTTACAACTTGGAATGCCGTCTTCAGATTCTGAGACACAAACTTACAGAGGATATATTCTTTAGATTTACTCCCGGTTGCCAGTGGTGCCAGTTTTTATGATTGCTTCTTCTTCCCCTTCTCCTTATTTTATTTTAATTCCACCTACGTCTCAAGGCTTTTCCTAAAACCAAGATCGCAGCAATAGCTTGAATGTTCTTTCCCCCTAGTGTCTACGACCGCTTTTGTCTTCCACAGTGTTTTTCTTCCGGTCTCCCAGGCCCACGGGAAAGCTCGGAATGGGCAGTCTTTCTAAGGGCTCTGCAGGTTCTAATCTGGGGCTAGGGCTAAGGAAGTCTGTGGCACGTGCTTTTCCAGGTAAACAGCTCAGGCCTTGAGAATTCCACCTTTTGTCCACACTTTTCATCTTTTACTATCTCACCTCTGCCTGCGACAGCAATGACAAAGAGGCTCAGTGGGAGAAATCGCCTCAGAGTAGAAGACAAAGTGGGCTTCTGTGGTAGGCCTGAATCGCTCCAGTGGTATTGGAAAGACAGGCAACCCTCTCCGGGCGTTTTATCTCCACTGTTGTCATCTGAAATAAAACGCTATGGAAGGCACCAAATTGGGGGGTGGGGCGGGGTGGGGGCTCCTTAGGCTGATGCATGCTGAAACACACACACACACACACACACACGCAGCAGAGATTTCTGAAATGCAGCCTGCAGCTGCAGCCTGCCTGTTTTAGGTCTCAATCAGATAGAATATGTGAATCTTCAAGTCGTGCTTAAACGTCCCGCCCACGTAAACAAACACTGGCTGGGTGCTTCCTCACACTCCTCGGGAGATCCCGGGGGAACACACAAATCATGCGGGGAGTGGGGGGCGGGGGGAGAAGGTACAGAAAGCACTGACCTCGGAGGACAGCAGGTGGGAGCTAGCATGCTACACCCCCACCCTGTACTAGAGCCTGCTTTCAAGACTCCTTGCTGGACCCCCGGACTTCTAGAAGGATCTGCGTTTCTGCGTGCTCTGGGACTCCAAGGAGATATTACTCCCGCCACAGAGCTCTTGGGAAGAGCCCAGCTCGCAGCTTGTCGCGCAGTTAATTAGTGCTGGCAAGGGTCGCGGTGTCCACGCAGGAGGAGAGCTACCAGCAGCGCTCAGTAGCACCTTGTGCCCACCCCAGGGTGGCCTCGCTGGAGGTGTCAGCCCCAGGCTTGAGCTCCGGGTCTGATAACTCTTACTTTCCCGACCGACCTCAGGGCGATAGTCTGACCTATCAGTATCGTTAACAAAATTTCTGTCGAGTCTCGGGTCTCAAGAGAGCTTTACAAAGATGGTTCTGTTGGGTTAATGTCTTTACAAACCAATAACTGCATCCAACAAATAGCCACCCACTGCCACCGCCACCATCAAAACCCTTCCCCTGAATCTAACAAGACTGAGTCAGCTGCTGAGAGACAACCTTCTTGTTTGGGTCGGGGTCCTTGTCCTGCTTGCTGCAGTCTGGTCAGGTAGCCCTCCCCTCCAACTGTTTCTCTGGAAATACTTTATTGCTTCTAGAAGACCAGATTCCCCGAAATATTCATAGACCACTGAGGTTGAATTGAATGCCTGACTTGGCCTTTAGCGATTGTGACGGGGTGTGTGTGTGTGTGTGTGTGTGTGTGTGTGTGTGTGTGTGTGTGTGTGTGTGTTGCTGGGAGGGGGAGTCCACATGGATCATGGCGGAGGAGCCTTCTGGAGGCCTCCAGGGTAGGTGTGGGTGTGTGTCCGAGATGGACAGGGTGGCGGGTTACACAATGTGTGTTTCTGTTTCCGGACCCTAGCTGGTCGGTGGTGCTGCGACCACTGCTGTCAGGAGTCCCGGTGGAGGCACAGAGAAAGCTCCGTTTTCCCAAGCCACCCCAGCGCTGCTCTCACCAAAACAACTTCTCTAACAGGCTCTTCGGGAGTTCAAAAAACTCACCGGAGAAGGAGTAACGGGGGTTGATTCCCCTCTTCTATCCCCTTCAACCCCTTCCCTGCTCTGACGCTGGGGGGAAAGCAAGCAAGAGGCAGTCCCAGGACTGGAACGCCGCAGGGTTCTGTTGGATCCCCGGGGAAAGCGCAGAGTTGTCCTGGGGTCCTCTTCCCGCCCGGCAGGAGAGGCCAGCTGAGGGGTGAAAGCGCGGCAGGAAAGGAGATTTCAGCTCACTGCAGAATAATACGAAGCAGAACAACCAAAGAAAGAAAGATAAATTCAGCCAGCCCGGCGATTTCCCTTCTCCTTGAACACGGCGCCTTTGGGGAGGCTTTGCACCACCGAGTTGCTAAGTCAATCCAATTTACCGTCCTCAAAAGGCTTCAGTAGCCTCACAGAATTCTGACCTGAACTTTCCCTGGACAGTTAGTTACCAGTTAAAATCCTTCTAAAGTGTCATTTTGCAGCCCCGTATTTCCAGAATCTTTTGGTATTGAGGGGTTTGGGGAGGACGTGGGGGCTGCTCTAAGCCCATGTAGAAGAGTGAGTGTGTGAGCAGAAATGATTAAGGAGCAGGTTTCAGGCTGTGGAAAACCTGATGGCAGCTCCTTTAAGATCGTTCAAGGAGAAAAGGGATAGAATTTACTCAATAGATTATATACTCCAGGAGCACAGGTTTCCTTTCAGTAGTTATTACTGTTCATGATATTAATTAGTATTACTATTTATGGGATAGCTGAATAGATGTGGGGTACACATCTTTTCCCTGAACACACAATTTACTGTCTGCAGAAACAGTAAAATATTGAAATAAAGCAGTAGCAAGTGGCATCAATATAGGATTTTAAAAGTGGCAAGCTCTGGCATAAGTGACATCTGATAAAACAAAAAGTAAGAAAGGTAGCCATTAATGATGCCCTTGCACACATATAGAAACAACCTCTAATGCTAAAATACCTGTCTAGTCTCAAACACTAAATGAAAGCAGCTAAACTTTCTTTCCTACATCTCCAAACATACTTCTCCTTGATGTCCTGAAAGTTTAACTTTCTTCTACTTAATATCACAGTCTCCAGAAAAGGCTTCAGGATATTAAATACTTTCAGTGTTTTGTCCAGCTTGGAAAATAACTTTGAAGCCTCAAGCAACATGTCTGGTGAGGAAACTGTTACTTCAAGTAACATGACTATTTGAGAAAATATGCCATCTTGTACTTTGAATTCCAATTTTCAGTGTTGGAGAGATTATAAGCAAAATGACTGCAAACCAAAAGATTAGCAAAAAATGCCTGAGTTGCCAATAAGGTCATTTTATTTTCACTCTATATACATTAAAACATAGCTTCTTTTTCTGTCTCTTTTTCCCATAGCCCTTACTCATAATACAAAGTGGTATGTAGTTTATACATACAGTGGCAGTTTTAATTTGGATTTCGGATGAGATCTGGTAGAACAGATAAAGTCATTATCCATTTATCTTTTCTCTTTCAAAGTGAGCAGGTGGGGTGATTCATGGTACTTTCCAGGGAGATAAATCTCCAAGTCTACAAGATTTTCTCGGAATTAGACCCCTTGGAAGGCCCTCATTCTCATCAGGAATATCACTTTTACAGGAATGCCACTGAGAAAAATCAATTTGTTGAATACCTTCCAGTATTCATGGTCTCAATGCTAGTTATCATCTTTCTTTCTTTCAAGCCTCTAATCTTACTGCTATAAAATGCATTCGTGCTATCACACCTTTGCTAAGCTATAGCTTGGTGCTAACTAAAGATTCTTAAGGATTAATACTTTTTTATATAATCACAAGCTGTCATCCAAAAGCCAATCTGAAACCTCTAAAAAGTCAAAATTTATAGGATTATCAAATGCGTCATGTACCTTGTAACTGGAAAACAAGAATATCAATGATAATCCTGTGTCATTAGATATGACAAAATTTTCTATTCGCTCAAAAAGATTGCACAGCAGTGATTTCAAAATGTTCCTCAACAAGTAGCATCCTTTGGAAACTTGTTGAAATATGAATTCTCAGACTCTTACCCCAGGCCTATTGAAAGAGATGCCCTAGTAGTTGGACACCCACATAGGTGTTTATAACAAGTCATCCAGGTAATTCTGATGTGCTGTAAAGTTTGAGAAACACTAAAGCACTAAAGCAAGTACTCTGGAGCCATCAAGACCTGAAGCAGGAAAAAAAAAAAAAAAACCTGCCAGCAACTATCTTTGTACTAGCAACTCAGTTTTCCTAACATTCATTTTCATTATCTATTAAAAAGGAAATTAGAATTTCAGTAGAAAGATTATGCATGCAACATATATAGTGCCTGACACTAGGAGCTATCATCACTGTTATTAAAATACATTTCCATGCACAAAGTGTGTGAATCTCACACACTTCATCCCTAACATTACCAGCCCTAACGTGTCCACCACAGTAAATAAAAAATATAGCATCTTCTCTCTAGCTATTATTTCACTTTGGATAAGTTCCCAGGCTATTATATATTGAGAAACACTGAAATTTCTGCTTATCACCTTTACACAGTTAATCCAGGTGCTGGCTTTATGAATCAGGGGCAGAATCATAGCTTAAATATGTTACTCCTACTCCTAGGCTAATTTCATTTGTTGTATTCCAATACTGATTTATTTTAATATTGATTCACTAATGTACTTACATGAATTTGTTAATTCATCTTGTTACAAATCCATGGTACTTACAGGGCTGGAAGAGTTCTTACATACCAGCTAGTTCACTGCTTATATTTTATACAATAAATGCTCATGTCTAGAAAGGATAAATGTATTTTTCACTAGGTTAAAAATATAAATAACTCCAGAATTGAGACTAGATCATTGAGCTTTCAAGTTCATGTTCAACTCTATTTCTACTGTACCTTATCAATTCTACTACAGAATTTTCCGAAATGGCACCAATGAAGACAATCACAAATCTAATATTTGAGAACCATATGCCAATTAGTACCATAGAAGAATACTAGTGACTATATGTTTTTATGGTATTTTTTTATGCTAACTACTCATTTTGTAAAAGACAAAAATAAACAATTTTGGAATGAAAATATTTTCTTAAACTATTATAATATGTACACCAAATGAAATCATCATATATTCAAGTCTACTTTTGACATTACATGGTTGTAAAAACAAAATCAGAGGACTGTTTTTTAGCCTTATAAAGAACTTAGATTCCTGGGTCAGAAAGATCCCCTGGAGAAGGGAATGGCAACCCACTCCATTATTCTTGCCTGGAAAATTCCATAAACAGAGGAACCTACAGTCTATGGGATCACAAATTGTCAGACACGACTGAGTGACTAACACTTTCACTTTTTCAAAGAACTTAGAGGGATAGTACTTAAAAATCCACTTCTTATTTATTTCTTCCCATAATCTAGACATAATTTCTTATTTAAAGACTTTTAAATCTAGAAAATCTGTTCCTAATTTATTTTATTCATGGTTTTATATATTTATATCATATTAACATAAGATGTATGCATTCTCTCTCATCTGCATTTACATTTGCACATTTCTCTCACATGATCTAAATAAGATGTGGTATCATGTAAAATTCTACCACAGAAGTAATAGTATATTTTATAAATATATAAATAGTATATTTTATAAATTTATAGTGTATAAATATACTATACATAGTATATTTTATAAATTAAAATTGTAAAAACAATCAATAATCTGAAGGGCTATCTTCAGTTTTAGTAGTATGTGATATTTCTCTAAGGTATCTTCAAGATATGGGAGTAAAATTTCCAAAATAATGAATGTTGCTAAATTTGAAGTGCTTACAAGTTCAGAAAGTGATTGAATTACATAAAAAGTAATGAGTGATTCTCTGAAAAGCTGAGTTTGTAATGTTCAAGATTATAAAGTTCTTATTTCCTTTGTTCTATGTTAGCAAATTTTAAGGAATTTTTTTTATTCCATAGTTTAAAGTAATGGTAAGCATTCTTTTTTTTAAACTATGACAGTTTAAGAAATGCAGTTGCATACCATTTTGAAAGGAAATTTATAAATGGAAATAGACTCTCAGAAGTGAATTTGTTAGCTTTTAAACAACTGAAAAACAACAGCTATGCTTAGTTTGTACAAGTCCATCAGATTATACAAGATTCCAGAATGCTCAGAGGTGCTTCATGTATGTGAAAGAATGTGTGCTCAGGCATATCTGACTCTTTGTGACCCCATGGACTGTAGTCCACCAGAGAATTCTCCAGGTAAGAATACTGGAGCAGGTTGCCATTTCCAACTCCAGGGGATCTTCCCAACCCAGAGACTGAACCCATGTCTCTTTTGTCTCATGCATTGGCAAGCAGATTCTTTACCACTAAGCCATCTAGGAAACACACTTCATATATAGAGAGGATATAAGATGTTATTATGTCGGGAGAAATGGTATCAAAATAGGCATGTGCATTTACTGCATAAAATTTGAACCACAAGAAGCTCTGTGCTAAGCCCTTTAAATAGAGTGTGTTAACTGCATCTCAAACAGTGGTTCTCTCTCTTTTTCTTGCTTAGAATTCTAACAAAGCATCTTGTGAGATAGCTGTTATCTCCTACATATAGATTATTATCTCCATTCATAAATTATCCACATTTCCTGGGGCCAGAGAGGTGCAATGACTTTCCAGGATTGTTGTTTAGCTAGTGGTTGGATAATAGATTCATAAGTTCATAGACTCATTAAACAATAAAACTATAAATGACCAAGTTGCTAATTAAATCTCTTCATTTTTTTTGAGAAAAACTGAAATATTGACAATTTAACTTAAAAGATAGCCTAATGTTAATATCCATGTGTGTATATATATATATATATCACATTGTATGTAATAAGCAACTTCTCAGTCTTGTAGTTTTCAACATCTTTACTTAACTTGCCCAACTTTACTCTCTTAATTATTCTATAATACTCTCTTAATTATTCTGTAATGGTTGTGCTATTTTTCAGTTTTTTTTTAAAATTTTACTTTACAATACTGTATTGGTTTTCCCATACATCATACACAGTAAGTGAAACAAAGGAACAATGCATAAGTCAAATATGTCACTATAAGACAAAAAGCTGTTTAGTGCATTAAGGACAAGAAAAAAAATCAAAACATATATTACTTAGATTTTAACCCAGTGCTCCTGAGTAAAATTTTAACATTTATGAATGTAAATGAATTTATGGACTTCACATATAAAATATGTGGGCATAATATTATTTACCAGTAGAAGGACATGGCAACCCACTCCAGTATTCTTGCCTGGAAAATCCCATGGATGGAGAAGCCTGGTAGGCTACAGTCCATGGAGTTGCAAGAGTCGGACACGACTGAGCGACTTCACTTCACTTCACTAGTACCATAAGCCCTGGCAAATAAATTTGGTACCTTAATCTTCCATTTAGTTCTACAGACTTTAAGGATGGGAAAACTCTTATAACTAACTTGTCTAGTGTCTGTCTAATAGTCAGAGAATGTGCATTAGATTTATGTGTGGGGGTATGGGAAGGTGCTTTTTAAAAGAACATTCCTACCCAAGCTTCATCCCCTTGCTCTACTTCCTACCATAATTACATCCTAGTTAAAAGTGCACATGTAGGTGTACATCTTCACATAATGAGCAGACTGTTCTGAGAAATGAAGAGATTTGCCACACAATAGAATGCAAAATAGTCCTTCAGTTCTCTGTCCAACAGGTTTCTTTTTATTGCTGTGCTTTGTCGATCAGTCATCTAGGACTCTTTGCAACCCAGTGGACTTCAGCCCACCAGGCTCCTCTGTCCATGGGGATTTCTCTAGGCAAGAATACTGGACTGGGCTGCCATGCCCTTCTCCAGTGAATCTTCTCAACCCAGGGGTTGAACTCAGGACTCCCACAATGCAGGCGGATTCTTTACCAGCTGAGCTACCAGGGTAGCTCTTCTCTTTATTGGGTACTGCCTTTATATGTATGCTAAGTCACTTTAGTCATGTCCAGCTCTCTGTGACCTCATGGATTTTAAGCTGCCTGGCACCTTTGTCCATAGGATTCCCCAGACAAGAATACTGGAGTGGGTTGCCATGTCCTTCTCCAGGGGATCTTCCTGACCTGGGGATCGAACACATATCTTTGTTTATGAAATAAAGATACTTGAGAGGAGAGACCACTGTGCCTATGACCAAATCCTGACCAGGCTCAAAATAATATTTCCTGAAGTAATTGTGTAAGGTGACTCAGATACATGAGTGTAATAATACTGGTAAATGAGAATCTTAACATGCCATCTAAGGATTAACTATAAATTAAATGGTGGCATTGAGATTATATCTTGTCTAAAAAAGAAATATATATATGTATGCATTAAATTATACTTAAGCACTCAAAATTAGCATTACATTTTCCTTTGAAGGTGATAAAATATACTTTTATATGCAACAGAAGTATTATTGTACTTAAATACTTTCTGAACTTTAGACTGTCTCAATATAAATATATACTTGTTTTTTTCTACTTGCAATATTGAAAATTTGTTAGTGTATTCTTAGAGATGTCATTTAAACCTATATTTTCAGTGTTAAAGTTCAGATAGCCTGACAATGCCCTCACATGATTACCCATAGAATATATTTATAACATTGGACAATTTATTTGGGACATTGTTATTTTAAATAGTTTTGCATCTTAGAACAGCTAGGTATAAATTTCTCCATGGTTGCCAAAATTCAGGTCTTTTACCTGAATTGTTACACATTTTACCTGATTGTTACACATACAATTGGTCTCCAAGTCTATTTCCGCAATTATATATTCCAGAATTTTATTAAATGATTAGAATTGACTAATAGTCAGCCAAGGATCTCCACTTTAAAAATGATCCTACTGTAATAACTCACTTTAGTCTATTGAAAGTTTAAGTCCCAAACTGAATTGACATTTTTGTTTTCATGAGCTTGGTGAAGGGAAAAAAAAAAGACTGTTAATTAAAATGCCTTTTTCTTGAGCTTGTTCACATCCCATTAGCCATTTGCTTATATGTTCACATCTACTTAATAAAATTAACAGTTTTAACCAGTTTTAACAGTTTTAAACAATGAAAATTATTTTATTGATATTAATCTATTTTCTAAAATATCTAGTTTAGTTTTCTATGGTGAATAGCTTTTTTTTGTTGTTTTTTTTCACACTCTGAGGGTTATCTGATTAGAGAGAGATATGAAGGAAAATGTTTTTAAGTTTCATTTTGAATGCTTACATGCTTAGTCACTCATCATGTCTGACTCTTTGTGACCCTTTGGGCTGCAGCCTGCCAGGTTCCACTGTCCATAGGATTTTTCAGGCAAGAATACTGGAGTGGGTTGCCATTTTCTTCTCCAGGTTGTCTTCCTGACCCTTGGATCGAACCTGGGTCTCCTGTGTTTCTTGAATTGCAGGTGGATTCTTTATCCATTGGTACCTGGGTTCATCAACTGAGTCAGTAAAAAAATAAAATTTTAAGTTATATTTTATTATGAGTGTTTTAATATAGAGAAGTTAAAATGAGTCTACTTCATTGTTACTCTAATAAAGCATAAAAAGATGCTGTTAAAAGACTTTAACTTCACAGTGGAAGTGAGAAATAGATTTAAGGGACTAGATCTGATAGACAGAGTGCCTGATGAACTATAGATAAGAGGTTCGTGACATTGTACAGGAGACAGGAATCAAGACCATCCTCAAAAAAGAAAAATGCAAAAAAGCAAAATGGCTGTCTGAGGAGGCCTTACAAATAGCTGTAAAAAGAAGGGAAGAGAAAAACAAAGGAGAAAAGGAAAGCTATACCCATTTGAATGAAGAGTTCCAAAGAATAGAAAGGATATATAAGAAAGCCTTCCTCACGATCAGTGCAAAGAAATAGAGGAAAACAATAAAATGGGAAAGACTAGAGATCTCTTCAAGAAAATTAGAGATACCAAGGGAATATTTTATGCAAAGATGGGCAAAATAAAGGACAAAAATGGTAGGGACCTAAAAGAAGCAGAAGATATTAAGAGTTGGCAAGAATACACAGAAAAACTGTATAAAAAAGATCTTCATGACCCAGATAGTCACGATTGTATAATCACTCACCTAGAGCCAGACATCCTGGAATGTGAAGTCAAGTGGGCCTTAGGAAGAATCATTACAAACAAAGCTAGTGGAGGTGATGGAATACAAATTGAGCTATTTCAAATCCTGAAAGATGATGCTGTGAAAGTGCTGCAATCAATATGCCAGCAAATCTGGAAAACTCAGGAGTGGCCACAGGACTGGAAAAGGTCAGTTTGCATTCCAATCTCAAAGAAAAGCAATGCCAAAGAATGCTCAGACTACTGCACAATTGCACTCATTTCACACACTGGTAAAATAATGTTCAAAATTCTCCAAGCCAGGCTTCAGCAATACGTGAACTGTGAACTTCCAGATGTTCAAGCTGGTTTTAGAAAAGGCAGATGAACCAGAAATTAAATTGCCAATATCTGCTGGATCATTGAAAAAGCAAGAGAGTTCCAGAAAGACATCTATTTCTGCTTTATTGACTATGCCAAAGCCTTTGATTATGTGGAACAAAATAAACTGTGGAAAATTCTGAAAGAGATGGGAATACCAGACCACCTGACCTACCTCTTGAGAAACCTGTATGCAGGTTAGGAGGCAACAGTTAGAACTGGACGTGGAATAACAGAATGGTTCCAGATAGGAAAAGGAGTACATCAAGGCTGTATATTGTCATCCTGCTTATTTAACTTATATGAGAAATGCTGGGCTGGAGGAAGCACAAGCTGGAATCACGATTGCCGGGAGAAATATCAATAACCTCAGATATACAGACAGCACCATCCTTATGGCAGAAAGTGAAGAACTAAAGAGCCTCTAGATGAAAGTGAAAGAGGAGAGTGAAAAAGTTTTCTTAAAACTCAACATTCAGAAAACTAACATCATGGTATCTGGTCCCATCACTTCATGGCAAATAGATGGGGAAACAGTGGAAACAGTGGCTGTCTTCATTTTGGGGGGCTCTAAAATCACTGCAAATGGTGATTGTAGCCGTGAAATTAAAAGATGCTTACTCCTTGGAAGAAAAGTTATGAGCACCCTAGACAGCATATTAAAAAGCAGAGACATTACTTTGCCAACAAAGGTCCGTCTAGTCAAGGCTATGGTCTTTCCAGTAGTCATGTTTGGATGTGAGAGTTGGACTATAAAGAAAGCTGAGTGCCAAAGAATTGATGCTTTTGAACTGTGGTGTTGGAGAAGACTCTTGAGAGTCCCTTGGACTGCAAGGAGATCCAACCAGTCCATCCTTAAGGCGATCAATCCTAGGTGTTCTTTGGAAAGATGATGTTGAAGCTGAAACTCCAATATTTTGGCCACCTCATGCGAAGAGCTGACTCAGTTGAAAAGACACTGATGCTGGGAAAGATTGAGGGCAGGAGGAGAAGCAGATGACAGAGGATGAGATGGTTGGATGGCATCACCAAGTCGATGGATACGGGTTTGGGTGAACTCCAAGAGTTGGTGATGGACAGCGAGGCCTTGTGTGCTGCGATTCATGAGTCACAAAGAGTCGGACTCAACTGAGCGACTGCACTGATCTGAATTGTAATTTTTAGTAATGGCTTTGTTTTTGATATTTAAACTATATTTTTATACACAGATGGGCTTCCCAGATGGGTCAGTGGTAAAGAATGGGTGTGCCAATGCAGAAGATGCTGGAGGCATGGGTTCAGTCCCTGGATTGGGAAGATCTTCTGGAGCAGGAAATGGCAAGCCACTCCAGTATTCTTCCCTGGAAAATTCCAAGAACAGAGAAGCCTGGCGGGCTACAGTTCATAGGATCACAAAGAGTTAGACATGACTGAGCATGCATGCACACTGAGGCTTATAAAAGAATGAATGATTTCTCTGAATCTGTTATTGAAGGTGTAATTTATAATTCCCCTCAAATGTTGGTAATTAAATTATGCTGATCTATCTGTATGTTCTAATAATGAGCTCTGTGTTGCTAAAAGCTGCATTTGTGAGATAATAAATCAAATTTAGGAGAACAGGGATAATAAACACAACTGAATCTCCTGGAGCTAAAACACAGTACCTTGAATTTATTGGCTGTGTGCTCTAACTGAACCATGCAGACTAGACAAAATATTTACTCAGTGTTCACACATATAGAGAAACCCTGACTTAATGGTTTCTAGCTGATGTCTAAATCAAAATAACTAACTGATTCAAATGATTTTGTAAACAAATTTGCATCCAGGCTGCTAATTTGTATGCCAACTTCTAGCTTAATAGTTTATAAGATGATGAAGATGATAAGACCTCTTAAATGAAGTTTGCAACAGAAATGTTGACAGGCCCATTTTTGCCTGTATGAATGTTCAGTACTCTTTTCATGGCCTAAAAAAACTTTCATCTATGAATTCTATTAGTACTTGAGTGCCCTTTTATCTTTTAAACGTTTTTAAAGGAGGTCAAATAAAAACTCTTAAAATCAATTTTATGGCAAACTGCTAGGAAATCTTTAATATCTGTGTTAGTCTGGCAGTGTTCATTAATATATTAATGGATGAAAATCATAAATGACATTTTGAGCTGAATTTTTAAATATTACCAATGTGTTAAGTCCTTAGGAATCAGTCATTTTTCAGTGTTTTGAAGCTCACTACTTTTCACATGTCATTGCATAGTTTATTGCAATCTGCCCATCTTAGAAAGACTAATTATGTCATTCTTTCAAAAGCAAAATTCTAAAGGCCTCAAAAGAAATTGTAAGATGTTTGACACCTTTTGCTTTTTCATATAAATATTTAGGTGTTTCTATCTTTTGTTGTTGTTGTTGTTGTTGTTGTTAAGTCAAGTTTGGTTTATTACACCTTTCATTAAAACAGTATGATTTTGTATCAAATATTATTATATTAACACAGTTTAAGTTAGGAGTTGTAAAAGATAAAGTGGTCAGTATATTTTATTTCCACAGTAAGAACCAGTAACTTATATATCAGTTCTGAGACTTATCCTTCAGCCATCAATCATTTATGGAAGGCCTGTGTTTGTCATACCCTTGCCTTAGACAATTTATAAAGAGGAAAATCTAGTCACTACCTAGAAGTAGACAGTCTTCATAGTGAAGGAGGATTTATGTGAACATAATACCAAAGAAAACGGTGAAATTGTTTAGTTCTTCTATGATTCTTTTATCATGAAATATCAATGTAGCAAGTTTGTTTGCCTCTTGATGAAGGTGAAAGAACCTTTATTTACACATTCTATGCATTGTCTTTATCCTATCACAGGTAAGTATTAATACCCTACAAATATTGTTTGAAATTGTCAAATAGGTATCATTTTGTAATCTAATTTTCCCTTGCAATTTTCAGTTAAAATATTTATTGACTCCCATCTGTCCAGTGAACTTACATTAACTACTTTTTCCAGTATTAATTAAGATTCTACATGAAGTTTTGTAACAGTGTTTGTACATTTATAAAATAGTTTGTGATCAGAAAATAGTGCTTCTTAGTCATTCTTTGTTCCATTGTTCCTGCTTCAGAACTCCTCACAGGCTTCCTACTACTTTTAAATTTCAGTTTGTATCTCTGTCCCTTCATTTAGTATTTGACATGAAATAAGCCTTGAACTAACTTATCAAGGTCAACACATGCAAAAGGTAAAATAAATAAGTATAACTATAACAGATTCTGTCATAGTTTTTTAATTCTTATTTTTGCATCTTTATTGGAGACTTATGTGTATTGGGAAAACAGTGTTTCAGTAAGTAGATTATGTTTTGTTTTGCTTTGTTTTTTGATCTGTGATTTAAAGAGCAATAGAAGGATCACTGAAGGGTTATACTGAAATGCAGTCATTTGATGAAATGCTGGCATTGGATCAATGACAATTTTGCTACATAGGAGTTAAGTAGAATGATGTATCTTTACAAGATTAAGACATTCATCAAATTTATCTTGCATTTTATATTTTCCTCATTCCCCTCATGTTGAATTCTTTGATGATTCATATTATTTTAATATTAATATTTGTATCAACATCCTACTTCACAATTGCCATCTTCCTTTCCCTTTTCAAATTCTCACTTCTTTGTGACCTAATGATTTAATGTGTAAGAAATCAGATTTAATATTTATTAATACAGCAAATATTAATTTTTTATTTCTATTTTTTAAAATATCAACAATTAATGTAAGACCAAAACTAAACATGTCTATTGTCTATGTAAATTCATTACACTCTGATTACTTTAGCAAAAAAAAAAAAAGTAAATTTAAAAGCTTGAGATGATTACCGTTAGCATCTTTCTATGTGAGACATCAAAAGAGACACAGCTGTATAGAACAGTCTTTTGGACTCTGTGGGAGAGGGCGAGGGTGAGACGATTTGGGAGAATGGCATTGAAACATGTATAAAATATGTGAAACAAATTGCCTGTCCAGGTTCGATGCATGATACAGGATGCTCGGGGCTGGTGCACTGGGATGACCCAGAGGGATGGTATGGGGAGGGAGGAGGGAGAAGAGTTCAGGATGGGGAACACGTGTACACCCATGGCAGATTCATGTTGATGTATGGCAAAACCAATACAATATTGTAAAGTAATTAGCCTCCAATTAAAATGAATAAATTTAAATTAAAAAAATAAATAACAATCCAGTAAAAAAAAAAAAAAAAACAGCTTGAGATGAAAAGGCTTTGGGTAATATCAATTGCTTTACTCAACTTGGTGCAATTAAAGGAAGGATTCCTATGTACACCACAGTAAATTTCTAACACTCTCCACAATACATACACTCTCCATTTAGCTTCATGTATTGAAATTCCATGCTAATACATGGAAGATAATTTGCACGATATGCTGAATTGGTTCCATAAACCTTCCAAAACCCACATCTAAGATCCTCCCTTTCTTTAACTTAACAAAGAAAAGTGTGGTCCCTTTATATTTCTCAAAACTATATTTCACAAACATACAAATCTGCAGTGCCTTTCCATTCATTTGGTTTTTCCTTCTTAAGTTCCAGTCTGTTTCTTTCAAGCAGTTATTGGCAATTCACATACTATATAATGTCCCATCACTTTATGGCACCTAGATGGGGAAACAGTGGAAAGAGTGACAGACTTTTTTTTTGGGGGGGGCGCCCAAAATCACTGCGGATGGTGACTGCAGCCATGAAATTAAAAGACGCTTGATCCTTGGAAGAAAAGTTATGACCGACCTGGACAGTATAGTAAAAAGCAGTGATATTACTTTGCCAAAAAAGGTCTGTCTAGTCAAAGCTATGGTTTTTTCCATAGTCATGTATGGATGTGAGAGTTGAACTATAAAGAAAGCTGAGTGCTGAAGAATTGACGCTTTTGGACTGTAGTGTTGGAAAAGACTCTTGAGATTCCCTTGGACTGCAAGGAGATCCAAACAGTCCATCCTAAAGGAGATCAGTCCTGAATATTCATTGGAAGGACTGATACTGAAGCTGAAACTCCAATACTTTGGCCACCTGATGTGCAGAACTGACTCATCTGAAAAGACCCTGATGCTAAGAGAGATTAAAGGCTGGAGGAGAAGGGGACGACAGAATGTGAGGCAGTTGAATGGCATCACTGACTCAATGGACATGAGTTTGAGTAAACTCTGGGAGTTGGTGATGGACATGGAGACCTGGCATGCTGCAGTCCATGGGGTTGCAAAGACTCAGACACAACTGAGAGACTGAACTGAATACTGTATAATGATATGGCCCTGTAACATAGACTTTGCTTAAAATGCAGTGGTGAAGCTCTCAAGCTGGCTTGTTTATACAAAAGAGAATCTCAGAGAAGCCACCTGTAAGATGTACAGCTAGACTTCATGAAAACCGATATAAATAGACTGGCACAGAGTTTCCAGCTAGTTATCTTTGCCTATGTAACAAGTTCTGAGAAGGCTGTTTTGAGAAACAGCTATTACATACATTTCAGTATTTTTTAAACCCCAAATGCAGTCAGCAAAATCTTGTTGATACTGAATAAACAAAAATAAAATATGAAGTATATACATCAAATGCCTTATAACTCTATAGTGGAAGTGAGAAATAGATTTAAGGGACTAGATCTGATAGACAGAGTGCTTGATGAACTATGGGCAGAGGTTCATGACATTGTATAGGAGACAGGAATCAAGACCATCCTCAAGAAAAATAAATGCAAAAAAGCAAAATGGCTGTCTGAGGAGGTCTTACAAATAGCTGTGAAAAGAGAAGTGAAAAGCAAAGGAGTAAAGGAAAGATATATCCCTTTGAAGGCAGAGTTCCAAAAAATAGCAAGGAGAGAGAAGAAAGCCTTCCTCAGCCATCAGTGCAAAGAAATAGAGGAAAACAACAGAATGGGAAAGACTAGAGATCTCTTCAAGAAAATTAGAGATACCAAGGGAATATTTCATGCAAAGATGGGAACAATAAAGGACAGAAATAGTAGAGACCTAAAAGAAGCAGAAGATATTAAGAAGAGGTGGCAAGAATACACAGAAGAACTGTATAAAAAAAAATCTTCACAACCCAGATAATCACGATGGTGTGATCACTCACCTAGAGCCAGACATCCTGGAATGTGAAGTCAAGTGGGCCTTAGGAAGAATCATTACAAACAAAGATAGTGGAGGTGATAGAATTCCAGCTGAACTATTTCAAAACCTGAAAGATGATGCTGTGAAAGTGCTGCACTCAATATGCCAGCAAATTTGGAAAACTCAGCAGTGGCCACAGGACTGGAAAAGGTCAGTTTTCATTCCAGTCCCAAAGAAAGGCAATGACAAAGAATGCTCAGACTACCACACAATTGCACTCATCTCACACACTAGTAAAGTAGTGCTCAAAACTCTCCAAGCCAGGCTTCAGCAATATGTGAACCGTGAACTTCCAGATGTTCAAGCTGGTTTTAGAAAAGGCAGAGGAACCAGAGACCAAATTGCCAACATCTGCTGGATCATGGAAAAAGCAAGAGAGTTCCAGAAAAACATCTATTTCTGCTTTATTGACTATGTCAAAGCCTTTGATTATGTGGACCACAATAAACTGTGGAAAATTCTGAAAGAGATGGGAATACCAGACTACCTGACCTGCCTCTTGAGAAACCTGTATGCAGGTCAAGAAGCAACAATTAGAACTGGACATGGAACAACAGACTGATTCCAAATAGGGAAAGGAGTATGTCAAGGCTGTATATTGTCACCCTGCTTATTTAACTTATATGCAGAGCACATCATGAGAAAAGCTGGGCTGGAAGGAGAAGCTCAAGCTGGAATCAAGCCTGCTGGGAGAAATATCAATAACTTCATATATGCAGATGGCACCACTGTTATGGCAGAACGTGAAGAAGAACTAAAGAGCCTCTTGATGAAAGTGAAAGAGGAGAGTGGAAAACTTTGCTTAAAGCTCGACATTCAGAAAACTAAGATCATGGCATCCGGTCCCATCACTTCATGGCAAACAGAATGGGAAACAGGGGAAACAGTGGCTCTCTTTATTTTGTGGGGGGGCTCCAAAATCTCTGCAGATGGTGATTGCAGCCATGAAATTAATAGATGCTTACTCCTTGGAGGGAAAGTTATGAGCACCCTAGACAGCATATTAAAAAGCAGAGACATTATTTTGCCAACAAAGGTCTGTCTAGTCAAGGCTATGGTTTTTCCAGTGGTCATGTTTGGATGTGAGAGTTGGACTATAAAGAAAGCTGAGTGCCAAAGAATTGATGCTTTTGAACTGTGGTGTTGGAGAAGACTCTTGAGAGTCCCTTGGACTGCAAGGAGATCCAACCAGTCCATCCTTAAGGAGATCAATCCTGGGTGTTCTTTGGAAAGACTGATGTTGAAGCTGAAACTCCAATACTTTGGCCACCTGATGCGAAGACCTGACTCATTGGAAAAGACTCTGATGCTGGGAGAGATTGAGGGCAGCAGGAGAAGGGGACAACAGAGGATGAGAAGGTTGTATGGCATCACTGACTCAATAGACATAGGTTCGGGTGGACTCCGGGAGTTGATGATGGATAAGGAGGCCTAATGTACCTTGGTTCATGGGGTTGCAAAGAGTCGGATACGACTGAGTGACTGAACTGAACTGACCTGATACATATTTTTATGAATTATATATTTCAGCACACATTTAAGAACAAATCTCACAATTTAAGCTTCCCTGATGTCTCAGTGGTAAAAAATCCACCTGCCAATGCAGGAGACACAGGTTTGTTCCCTGAGTCTGGAATATCCACTGGAGAAGGAAATGGCGATCCACTCCAGTATTCTTGCCTGGGAAATCTATGGACAGAAGAACCTGTCAGATTACAGTCCATAGGGTCACAAAGAAGTTAGATACTATGTAGAGGCTAAACAACAAACAGTAATTCACAATTTATGAATTCTTCCTCCTATATCATTATTTCTATTCTTATAATAGCTCTTTATTTCTCTAAGCACATGTGAAAACACTTCAGTGTAAAAACACTAAACACTTTAGTGTTTACACTCAGATAAGTTATTTACACTCAGATAAGTTATTACTTCTGATTCTCCATTTCTTTTCTCATCTTTAGGACAGAAAAGAAACATTTTTATTGTCCACACTTATGATCTGTGACTGTCTCTCATGCAAGCACCTCAACCTTGAGTGATAGATTTAGCTCCTTTTTAGATCTGAGGAAGCAACTTAGAAAGGAAAGTAGCTAGCAAGTGGAGAAAATTGCATTCAAACCAGGCATGCCCAACTCAAAACCCTTGCTCTTTTCATCTACCAAACAGAATTTCATCAACTTTTAGGGGAAAAGCAATCCAAAGATTCAGATAAGTTTTGAATTATTTCCAGGGTTTAATGTTTCTTTTCTGGAGTATTTCCGAATACAGAGCAATTTATTTTAAATGGTGCAAGATGAAAGAAAGGCAATAGAAACAGAGAAAGCTAAAAGTAACAATTCACAAAGTCCAGACCTTATGTTACCAGAATCCTTTATTAAGTTATAGTTTGCTGCTAGAATGAAGAAATAAAACTATGTAAGTAAGTATGTATATGGGGCACCTCAGGTGGCACTAGTGGTAAAGACACCACCTGTCAATGCAGAGGATGTAAGAGACATGGGTTCAATCCCTGGGCCAGGAAGAACTCCTGGAGAAGGAAATGGCAACCCACTCCAGTATTCTTTCCTGGAGAATTCCATGGATAGAGGAACCAGCTTTGGTCCATGGGGTCGCAAAGAGTTGGACATGACTGAAGCGACTTGGCATACATGTATGGGAAGTCCTTAGGTGCTATGACGTTATAGTTAGGAATTACATTTAATATACCTGAAGCAGTACTTTTTTTCTTTCTACAAACTAAAATAGGTAGTGTATGTATAAGGTCTCATTTCATATTTACTTGTATTCTTTATTTTTAATAGCTCAGACTTCATGGAAAACTGTGAATTTATTTTTTTAGAAGTGCAAAAAAAATGAAATATATTTCTTTGACTAATGACTCTTATTCTGTAAAAAGGAAAATGTCAAAAATCTTAAATTACTCAGCATGGGATCTCCATGCCTTAATAAGTAATTTCTAAACAGAGTAGGCACTCAATAAATATTTGGAGGCTTGAATTGGATTATAGTCAATTGAATTCATTCATTTAGTTTAGGTCCAGTCTATACTGAGAAAAATCAATCTATATTGCCTTAATCTTTCAGTTGTTATCCATGTCACATGACTCTAACTCTATTGATGATGCCTTCTGATATCCATTTGGAATGTTTTGTAGAACACAAAATAATTTATAAGAATGCTGTATATTTAGTTTATAAAAGTATGAATCACCTTTGTTCCTTTCACTTTTGAGTATATAAGCCAGTTGCTTTTACTCGAATGGTTTGTACTAAAGTCCCTTATCTCAAAATATCATTGCTTCCATTTGTATTCCAGTAAGAACCCAAAGAATTACTGAGCCCTAATAAATTACCATTCCTATCAAAAATAGCAATGTTCATTATGAGGCCCCTTTAGCACATATTTTCAAATAATACATACATCAGAGAGCAAATTAATTTGGAAATATAATTATTCTCAGTCTCTAAACTGATAGGATCAAACATGAATTCTAATCCCAGCTAAAAACTGGCAAAATGACCTTAAGCAGTATCTTGCCTTTAGGTGCAGTTTCTTCATCTTTTATATTCTCTGTAATTTTAACATTATCATAAAAGCATATGCATCAGTATCAGAAAGCACTTTATACATTGCCACTAATAATGACTACTGCAACAATAAATACCATATTATTTATTTGAAAATAATCTAAACATATTTACTTCAATTTATCCAAAAACATTAATATAAATAAAAGATGATGCATCACTCAAACATTTAATGTCAGGTTTTACATCTTCTTTTGTATTCATTAGGATAACATGGCATTCAAGTTTAGCCTTGAGGTAGATGCTTTTTTCTGTCATCAGGCTCTTTGATAAAGTGAGTGATCACACCCTAACCCCAAATAATTGGTTTTGTAAATCAACATTAGCTATATATTGGAAACTGCAATGAAAAAATTAAAATATGGTCTTTATACCTTTTTAAAGTTTTAATTAAAGAATAAATATTAAACTTTATTGATTATTTTCTTGTATTATATATCTAATTTTATATATATATATATATATATATATATATATATATATATATATATATATATATATATTCTATTTTTCTCTGTTAAAGTGTTGAAATGTATCAATCACTTCCCCTGAGTAGTGGCCAGCCTTGCAACCTTGGGATAAACCGTGGTTAACCCTAGTTGGCATATTCTTTCACACATGATTATGTTCTATTTGCCAATGTTTGGTTCATTTTGTCTCTGGATTCATTAATAATTTTTTTTTTTTGTTCTTAGAAGTTTAGAGTATAAAAAGCTTATTTCTTTAAATTATTTCCTAATACTCTGTTTTTCTTTCTAATCATATTTTGCTCAGTTTTGGCACCTCATAAAACTGTTTATGGGTTTCCCTGGTGGCTCAGACAGTAAAGAATTTGCCTGCAATGCAGGAGACCTGGGTTTGAGCCCTGGGTTGAGAAGATCCCCTGGAGAAGGGAATGGCAACCCACTCCAATATTCTGGCCTGGAGAATTCCATGGACTGTATAGTCCATGAGGGTGCAAAGAGTCGGACATGACTAAGGGACTTTCACTTTCATTTTAATACTGTTTGTATTCATTTATATAATATAATACAATATAATTTTCATGCTTCCAATTATATTATTTTTTTAGTCTTACTACTTCCATGTTTGTTTTTCTGTCTTCTGAACTCAGGAAGAGACATTTCACTGTTTCTTTTTTTCTTTCTTTATGTCTTGCTATGGCGTGTAAAACATTTATTCCAAATATTCCTTTCATAAAATATTAATCTCATATGTCAAATATTATTTTTATATTTTAATTTTTGATTCAGAGTCTCCTTTCTTGTTTAGCCAATACATATGAGAATTTATTTTACAACTACATACTTCAGTTATTTGTAATTTAAAAGTATATTGATTGATATATGATGCATAATAAGGCTTTTCAACTATTATGTATATCTATGTCATACAGTATATAAACAAATTTTTAAGTTATGAAAATCTGAGATCAATTTTAGTAGAGTCTAATTTTTCTGCAATTCTTCTTTAGGATGTCACCATTAATTTTTTTGCCTTCACAATATATTTTTTTGAGATCTTCAATTTTTACTCTATTTTAATTGATATTTTTAAATTAGTTTTTAAAGTGTTTCCTTAGAATACAGTCTGAAGTATGAATATGTAAATCATAGATTTCATGGATTTTTTTGGACATGTTCACTTCAGTAAGCATTTGTTGAGCTCCGCTTTTCTAAGTCTACTACAGTCTAAGTCTAGAATGGGGGACTTGAAAGAGTCAGAAAGTGTTGAATAATGGTCTCGACACCAATAAAGAATTCATGATTCATTCTAATGGGAATGAAATGCTTGTGAATAAATAATTATAAGATACACTAATAAATAGTACTATAAGGGGAGAACAAAGCACTATAGGAGTTAAGAGGGCAGATTGATGAACCAACTTGAGAAAGAAGTTTCATGGCAGATTGATGATTTAAGCCATGCACTGGTGTTTTGAAAGCTAGAGACATGAGAAAAAATGGCACTCCATTACCCAAGGACTTTAATATGTACCATTGTTTTATCTTACCTTTCCTAAATCTGCCCCATTACCAACTGCAACTGTGTATACAGAGCAGCCCCTCAATGAATCACCAAATCATGTTCCTATAACTATGTCTTTTGCCTCCACGAAGTAAACTTTAAAACTGTATTGCTTTGGCTTCATGATGAAGTATACTAAAATCTGACTACACAACAAGGCTTTATGCTTTTTTTTTTTTTTGGTGATTTTACATGTATAATAGATTTTAGGTCATTGTTTACTTTTTAATATGGGGAAATTCTGTTTTACTCCTGTAACCAACCCAGTCTGTATCAAGATGATTCCAATACCTAGCACACAGAGTAGCTATGGTATTAATGTCATTTTCTATAATTTTCCAATCAGTTATTCCTGGCTAAATTTCTCCAAGCAAGGTTGCCCTCTGTTGGAGCATTCCAAATACATGAATCATGAAATTCTAGCTGAAATTAATGCCATTTTTGTTTGACTTGTGGTGCAGTTCTGCCTTTTGTTTAACTTCTGGATATTGCTATTGAAACATATCTAAATCTGACAGTAACCTGTTGAGGCTGACCATAGGCTTCAGAGGAAAGTGCGTCCATATATCATCATAGATTCCTTGATGGCTTAGAAGTGTGGGGAGCCTGTGAAGGAACCAGTCAATTTTAACAGAAAAATCTGTCTATACTTGAGTATAACAGATAGAATGTAGTATTCTTCATCTATCATATGTTTGTCATTGTGTTTCTTGTGTGTGTGTGCATATTTATTTTTGCTTTCTCATTCTATTTATGCTATTCCTGGAGTGGATTTTAAATACTTTTTTTATAAGCCCATTCCCTCATTTAAAATATATCCCCAACATCCTCACCTTGTTGAAACACTATCTTTTCTCTTCAGATGCTGTCTAGTTGAAATTAAACTCTCCACCACTCTAAAATTTCATTTGTATCAGAATTACAGTTCTTAGCACAATCTGCCTTATATTCAGTAATTTATGCATTTAAAATTTTCTTCATGTTACAGAGAAATATAAAAGGTCAATGGCTGTGTACTTAGCAATCTTATATTTTCAAGGAATCTTGCACAAGGCTCTAGAGGAAGAAACGATTAACGTAGGTTGCTTTAAATCATACTGAAAAACAACAAAACATTAATTGACCTGCCATTTTCAGGCACTCTAATCATTATTTTACATATTTTTTATTTTATTAATTAAATAATTGATGCATTAATAGTTATCCTTTTTCTTATCTTTGTTATAATTGGCTTTTGTCCTCCCATGATGTTCTCTAATTTGTTATCTGATTTAATTTGTGCTAATTAGCCTGTACTTTGCTAATGTTTTAATTTTCTTTTGCTTGTCTTTTTTAAGTTTCAGAATCTGAAATGTCTCTTAGAGGATTACTTATACTTCTGAAAATTTATGAACACATCGGTTCAGGTATCTTTTATCAAAGAGAAAAACTGACAAAGCCTATAGCATACAGTTCTATTTATTACTCTTTAGGTATTTCCACTTCTACAGTGTGTTTTATCTTAACTCATTCATTAACTCTTACCTTCATGAGTAAGAAATAATGATAGTGTTCAAGATATATTTGAAGTATGCTTTAAAAAAAAATCCCATGTACCTTCATGTAACTTCCTACTATCTCTATTGAAATTAACTTTCTGATCATAAAAAAAGACATTTTTGAAACCATGATTTCCTCACAGCTTTTACTTTCTCCTGTGTCTCTATTTCACTGTATTTAACTTGTGGGAGTTATAGCAGATACTTTTTTTTTTTTTAATATGCATTTTGCAAACTACCTGTCTGTGTTATTGCTTGATTCATTGAAATTATTCCTTTCTCTTTTGTTGCAAGTTTTACTTTGCAAATTATTTCCCTCAATTTTAAACATTTAAGCATATTTGTATATTTCTAGTTTCATTTTTTACTGAGCATGAGATATTTTTGTAGGAATGAAAGTGGTGTGACATGCTTTGCTCTGAGAGGCGCTACTGCCTGTTGAGTTCAGTTCAATTGCTCAGTAGTGTTCAACTCTTTGCAACCCCAAGGTCTGCAGCACGACAGGCCTCCCTGTCCATTACCAACTCCTGGAGTTTACTCAAATTCATGTCCATTGAGTCTGTGAGGCCATCCAGCCATATCATCCTCTGTTGTCCCCTTCTCCTCCTGCCTTCAATCTTTCCCAGCATCAGGGTCTTTTCAAAGGAGTCAGCTCTCCATATCAGGTGGTCAAAGTATGAGTTTCAGCTTCAGCATCAGTCCTTCCAATGAATATTCAGGACTGATTTCCTGTAAGATGGACTGGTTGGATGTCTTTGCAGTCCAAGGGAATCTCAAGAGTCTTCTCTAACACCATTGTTCAGAAGCATCAATTCTTCGGCGCTCAGCTTTCTTTATAGTCCAACTCTCACATCCATACATGACTACTGGAAAAACCATAGCATTGACGAGACGGACCTTTGTTGGCAAAGTAATGTCTCTGCTTTTTAATATGGTGTCTAAGTTGGTTATAACTTTCCTTCCAAGAAGTAACTCTTTTTAATTTTATGGCTGCAGTCACCAACGGCAGTGATTTTGGAGCCCCCCAAAATAAAGTCTGCCACTGTTTCCCCAATTATTTCCCGTGAATTGATGGGACCAGATGCCATGATCTTACTTTTCTTAATGTTGAGCTTTAAACCAACTTTTCACTCTCCTCTTTCACTTTCATCAAGAGGCTCTTTAGTTCTCCACTTTCTGCCATAAGAGTGGTGTCGTCTGCATATCTGAGGTTATCGATATTTCTCCCAGCATTCTTGCCTTCAGCTTCTGCTTCTTCCAGCCCAGCATTTCTCATGATGTACTCTGCATATAAGTTGAATAAGCAGGATGACAATATACAGCCTTGACATACTCTTTTCCCAATTTGGAACCAGTCTGTTGTTCCATGTCTAGTTCTAACTGTTGCTTCCTGACCTGCATACAGATTTCTAAAGAGGCAGGTCAGTTGGTCTGGTCTCCCCATCTCTTGAAGAATTTTCCGCTGTTTATTGTGATCCACACAGTCACAGGCTTTGGCATAGTCAATAAAGGAGACATAAATATTTTTCTGGAACTCTCTTGCTTATTTGATGATCCAGCAGATATTGGCAATTTGATCTCTGGTTCCTCTGCCTTTTCTAAAACCAGTTTGAACATCTCAAAGCTCACGGTTCACATGTTGTTGAAGCCTGGTTGGTGAATTTTAAGCATTACTTTACTAGCATGTGACATGAGTGCAATTGTGTGGTAGTTTGAGCATTCTTTGGCATTGCCTTTCTTTGAGATTGGAATGAAAACTGACCTTTTCCAGTCCTGTGGTCACTGCTGAGTTGTCCAAATTTGCTGGCATATTGCGTGCAGCACTTTCACAGCATCATCTTTCAGGATTTGAAATAGTTCAACTAGAATTCCAAAACCATCAATCACTTTGTTTGTATTGATGCTTCCTAAGTCCCACTTGACTTCACATTCCAGGATGTCTGGCTGGAGGTGAGTGATCACACCATCATGAGTATCTGGGTTGTGAAGGTCTTTTTTGTACAGTTCTTCTGTGTATTCTTGCCACTTCTTCTTAATATCTTCTGCTTCTGTTAGGTCCATACCATTTCTTTCCTTTATTGAGCTCGTCTTTACAAATGTTCCTTTGATATCTCTAATTTTCTTGAAGAGATCTTTACTCTTTCCCATTCTATTGTTTTCCTCTGTTTTTTTTTTTTTTTTTTTTGCATTGATCACTGAAGAAGGCTTTCTTATCTCTCCTTACTATTCTTTGGAACTCTGCATTCAGATGCTTATATCTTTATTTTTCTCCTTTGCTTTCACTTCTTTTCTTTTCACAGCTATTTTTAAGGCCTCCTCAGACAGCCATTTTGCTTTTTCACATTTCTTTTTCTTGGGGATGGTCTTGATCCCTGTCTCCTGCACAATGAATCTCCGTCCATTATTTATCAGGCACTCTGTCTATCAGATCTAGTCCCTTAAATCTATTTCTCACTTCCACTGTATAATCAGAAACGATTTGATTTAGGTCATACCTGAATGGTCTGGTGGTTTTCCCTACTTTCATCAATTTAGTCTGAATTTGGCAATAAGGAGTTCATTACCTGAGCCACAGTCAGTTCCTGGTCTTGTTTTTGCTGACTGTATAGAGTTTCTCCATCTTTGGCTGCTAAGAATATAATCAATCTGATTTCAGTATTGACCATCTGGTGATGTCCATGTGTAGAGTCTTCTCTTGTATTGTTGGAAGAGGGTGTTTTCTATCACCACTGAGTCCTCTTGGAAAAACTCTATTAGCCTTTGTCCTGCTTCTTTCTGTCCTCCAAAGTCAAGTTTGCCTCGGAGGCAAATTTGCCAGGCAAACACCTCTGCCTTTGCTAGGTGTTTCTTGACGTCCTACTTTTGCATCCCAGTCCCCTATAATGAAAAGAACATCTTTTTGGGGTGTTAGATCTAAATGGTCTTGTAGCTGTTCATAGAATCATTCAACTTCAGCTTTTTAAGCATTAGTATTTGGGACATAGACTTGGATTACTGTGATATTGAGTGGAAATGAGCAGAGATCATTCTGTCATTTTTGAGACTGCATCCAAGTACTGCGTTTTGGACTCTTTTGCTGACTATGATGGCTATTCCATTTGTTCTAAGGAATTTTTGCCCACAGTAGTAGATATAACGGTCATCTGAGTTAAATTCACCCATTCCAGTCCATTTTAGTTTATTTTCATTATGTCCACCATAGTTTGAAGTGAAGTGAAGTCTCTCAGTCATGTCTGACTCTTTGCAGTCCCATGGACTGTAGCCCACCATGCTTCTCCGTCCATGGGATTTTCCAAGCAAGAGTACTGGATTGGGTTGCCATTTCCTTCTCCAGAGGATCTTCTTGACTCGGGAATCAAACCCAGGTCTCCCACATTGTAAGCAAGACGCTTTACCATCTGAGCCACCAGGGAAGTCCCAGGTAAATAGCAGGAAGGGAACAGAGCTCCACCCATCAACAGAGAATTGGATTAAAGATTTATTGAACAAGGCATTGCCCATCAGAATAAGACCCAGTTTCTCTCTCAGTCAGAATCCTATCTGGAAGCTTCCATAGGCCTCTTATACATCTCCAACAGAGGACAGACAGATTGAAAACTACACTCACAGAAAACTAACCAATCTAATCACATGGGCCACAGTATTGTCTAACTCAGTGAAACTATGAGCCATGCCATGTAGTGTCACTCAAAATAATCGTATCATGATAGAGAATTCTGACAAAATGTCATCCACTGGAGAAGGGAATAGCAATCCATTTCAGTATTCTTGCTTTGAGAACCTCATGAACAGTATGAAAAGGCAAAAAGATAGGAAGCTGAAAGATGAACTCCCCAAGTCAGTAGGTGCCCAATATGCCACTGGAGATCAGTGGAGAAATAATTCCAGAAAGAATGAAGAGACAGAGCCAAAGCAAAACACCACCCAGTCATGGATGTGACTGGTGATGGAAGCAAGGTCCGATGCTGTAAAGAGCAATGTTGTATAGGAACCTGGAATGTTAGTCCATGAATCAAGACAAATTGGAAGTGGTCAAACAGGAGATGGCAAGAGTGAACATCGACATTTTAGAAATCAGTGAACTAAAATGGACTGGAATGGGTGAATTTAACTCAGATAACCATTACCTGTTTCCTGCTGTAATAACTGCCAGAAGTTGCTTTATTATTATTTCTTTTATTTTTGTCTCTAGGCAACCAAACATATTATAATAATAATAAAAGATGTTTATTATCTTCATATTATTATAATAATAAAAGGTGCTTTTATGTTAGCATGTTGATGTTATAATTCTAAAGGGCAATAATTTTTAAAAATTCATAGCTTTCTTGACACATGTACGGTAAGCATTAATTTTGCCTGTTTGATATTTTATGTCAGTTTGTGACTGCTTGGCTTTCTCCTGGATTTAAAGAGTAATAAAAATGAAATCAACATATTGTTGTCATACCATTTTTAACCTGACTCATTTTGCTGTGAAAAAAATATCTCTACTAAAAATAATAGGATTACAACCAAGTGGATGATTTAAAATAGGCCATCACATAGTTGAAAAGTGCTTAGGCAATCAGTTAGGGGGTTTGCTCTTGACTTGTTCTGTTTTCACTTACTTCTTGGTTAAGTGGAAGGAAGCAGAAAGCGATTGAAATGGTACATTCCAGAAAATTTATTCTAATCTTCTTGCATCAAAAACACACGGAATTTATCTCTGGGCTTTCTATTTTGTTCCATTGATCTATATTTCTGTCTTTGTGCCAGTACCATACTGTCTTGATGACTGTGGAAAAAAAAAATATTAAAAAAAAAATAAAAAAATAAATTAAAAAAAAAGCACAGGGAATGTTAAGATTCTAAAACCAGTTTTCAGTGCTTGGGCAGATGTAACAGGTGAGTGATTATCTATAAGGTTGACATAGTTTATAGTAACGGAATTATAATAGTTTTCCACAGCATGAATGAATCTGACATTTTGTTTTAAAGATGAAATAATTTCCAATGCCAAGTTTTCGACTTTAAAAATTTGATAGATTGCCTAGCAGTTTTACCTAGTGAAAACTGCTGTTACATTGTAATGTTATTGGCAAGCAAAGTAAAACATCAGTAAGAAATATGACATGTGGTTAGCAAAATTCTTTACTCTGACAATAACAACAGAATCTGAAAGAGAATATTTTTAAATAGTAGGTTTTGCATTGGATTTTTTTTCCTTTCTTTAAAAGTGGTCATCACTTTTACTCATCCACTGAAAATTAATTGCAGTAAGATTTATTTGGATCATGAAACATGAGATAGTCTGATGATTTAATTTATGTATCACTTATTGTTTCAATATAGCAAAAACTATAGTAAAAGGAAAATTACATTATTTAACATAGTTCACATATTTATGTATGTATTTGTTTTTTGCATACTGTGAAATATGATAGAAATTTACACCTGCTATTCAAGGATGCTTGTAAATATTAGGGAGTCTATAAAGAGTCTATAGCAGTTAGCAGTTAATATAAATATTAATAAAGCAGTTAATATAAACATTAATAATTCACTTATACTTTGCTTTCATATTGGAAACTATTTCGATTCTTTGGTGCCAAATAATGTTCAAACTACCACGAAATTGCACTCATCTCACATGCTAGCAAAATAATGGTGAAAACTTTCCAAGCCAGGCTTCAACAGTACATGAAGCGTGAACTCCCAGATGTTCAAGTTGAGTTTAGAAAAGGCAGAGGAAAGAGAGATCAAATTGCCAACATCCATTGTATCATAGAAAAAGTAATAGAGTTCTAGAAAAATATCTATGTCTGCTTTATCGACTATGCCAAAACCTTTGACTGTGTGGCTCATAACAAACTGTGAAAAATACTTAAAGAGATGGGAATACCATGCCACCTGACCTGCCTCCTGGGAAATCTGTGTGTATGTCAAGAAGCAACAGTTAGAACTGGACATGGAACAATAGACTGGTTCCAAATCAGGAAAGGAGTACGTCAAGGCTGTATACTGTCACCTTGCTTATTTAACTTATATGCAGGGTACATCATGTGAAATGCCTGGCTGGATGAAGCACAAGCTGGAATCAAGATTACTGGGAGAAATATCAATAACCTCAGATATGCAGGTGATGCCACACTTATGGCAGAAAGCAAAGAACTAAAGAGCCTCTTGATCAAAGTGAAAGAGGAGAGTGAAAATTTGGCTTAAAACTCAACATTCAGAAAACTAAGATCATGGCATCTGGTGACTGATGTTTACAGACATTTATAGATGTTTATAGAATCTTAACATTCCCTGTTTTGGAGAAGGCAATGGCACCCCACTCCAGTACTCTGCCTGGAAAATCCCATGAGAGGAAGAGCCTGATAGTCTGTAGTCCATGGGGTCGCTAAGAGTCGGACAGGACTGAGCGACTTCACTTTCACTTTTTGCTTTCATGCATTGGAAAAGGAAATGGCAACCCACTCCAGTGTTCTTGCCTGGAGAATCCCAGGGATGGGGGAGCCTGGTGGGCTGCCATCTATGGGGTCTCACAGAGTCGGACACGACTGAAGCAACGTAGCAGCAGCAACATTCCCTATTTACAGATGTTTTACTTTGCTTGCCAATAACATGACTGCCATGACTGATACTGAAGCTGAAACTCCAGTATTTTGGCCACCTGATGCGAAGAACTGACTCATTTGAAAAGACCCTAATGCTGGGAAAGACTGAAGGCAGGAGGAGAAGGGGACAATAGAGGATGAGATGGCTGGATGATATCATCAACTCGATGGACATGAGTTTGAGCTAGTTCCAAGAGTTGGTGATGGACAAAGAAGCCTGGCATGCTACAGTCCATGGGGTCACAAAGAGTCCAGCACAACTGAGTGACGGAACTGAATTTTGATTGTTATTTGACAGATTGAAGAGTAGTCTATTATATTTGCTAATAGTCTCACCACATAGTCAATGTTATATATTGAAATTGCAGAGAAAATTTTGTTTTTAAGAAACAACGGCTGCATATGACAACTTTAAGCAAAGTAAATTATATTGTGTAATGAGTTTTGAAATATTTTGTTTCACTCTGGTTTTCAAAACAATATATGTTCTTTCTAAATGGAAATATGCTAGAGTTCCAATGTGCCTGTCATGTTGAGATCAAGATTTCATTACAAAAATGATATCAATCTCAAAATGATTATCTTTTTTAGGACATTCTGAAAAATCCATTCATTTATTTGCACAGCATTTAAAAGCCTAATTCTATTTATAAACAAAAATTAATAAAATATTAATTTGTTACTAGTCTTGGAAGGTTTTACTTATTAGAAAGAAATCTACTTCTATTTTTCTTTTCTGAAGTTGATCTTGATTCTTTTTAGTATTCACCATAGCCTCTTTTTTATAGGTCTGCTCTTTAAGTATTATGGTTTGTCCTGAGTTCCATTTTAGCTCTATTCTTTTCTATTAGCCACACAACCCCTATTCAATGAGGATCAAATTTTTATCTTCATTCGAGACATTTCATTTGAGCTCCACACACATATTTTAGTGCTCAATAGACTATTATTAAGACATTTCTAGATGAAGAAGTTGTTTTTTTTTCTATGTTAAATAATTTGATTATGCTCTGATTTTTCTCAATCCAGAAAATGGAGATTCTCAATCCCTTTTTCTGTATTGCCCAATAGAAATATGAGAGCTACTTATGAAATTTAAAATTCTCTAATTTTTTTTAAAACATTAACACAGAATTATTGTGATAAATATTTTATTTAACCTAATATATCAAAAATGCTTTACTTTAACATGTACTCAGTGAAATAATTAATGAGATATTTTACTTTATCTTTATTCCTACAAAGTATAATCCAGTGTATATTTTTCACCTTCAGCATATAAAAATCTAGAGAGTAAACTTTTGTAAACAAATATTTGATGTGTATTTAGATATCATAAAATTTACAATTGAAATAATAAATTCATATAAGCAAATTGATCTAAAGTTAATTAAAAATGTTACAAGAACTGAAGAGGTTTTGAAAAAATTAATATCCTCATTCCTGTTGACAAAACTTGTTTATCAATTTTGAAAGATTTGATTTCACATAAAAGCAAATGCATACTAGATTTACTACTAATTCTGTCCAAGATAAGTAAATTCGCTGATTTTGTACTTCAAAATCTCATTTTTATCAACATCAAATTGAAAGAGGCATATGTACAGCTACAACTGACTTCATAATCCAAATTGTTACATAGCTACTTCCAGTCTTTTCTTTTTAACTGTTTCCAAAGTAGTACTGATTTCATCACTGGTTGATTCTGCAGAATAGTATATTTTTTTGTATTAAGTTGAAAAGAAACATACTTACTTATAAGATAGGAAAATATTTAAATGGTATTGTTTAAAAAATAAGTATTTTGATTTAATCACCAAATTACAGTTTTCATAAACATTACTATACATTGTGCTTTCTGCCTAAGATAATCAGCTTAAAATGTTATAAATGTACATTAAAAAAATACAAATTGTGTCCATCCATTGACATTTACCAGATCACTGATAAGTTTATCCATGATACTAGAAATGAAGTACACACCGGAAAAAATGAACTACAACACAGCAGTAGTATCTTATGTGATGAAGCAAAATAAAATGCTGTACACCCAAAAAATAAAATTATATTTGATAGAAAAATAATATTTTATATTTATTCAGTTTTTACATTTTAAGCTTTAATTAAAATACAGTAGAATTAATAATTCGGTTATTCAGTCACATCAGCCACATTTCACATGCTCAATAGTCACACATTGCAAGTGGTTACCATACTGGACAACATAGCTCTAGTTCATTCTGAGTTCTCCATTCATCCTAAAGATTTTCCAAAGCAGTGCCTTTACTTTCATCTTCAATGCCAATGTCTTATTCGTATTTGTCCATGAGGCTGTTGCTACTGTCTTCTACCTGGTCCCTTATCCCCTATTGTCAACCATATGATTGTTAAGGGTGAGACTTTTACAGAACAAATATTCCCGATAAACAACAGGTCTTACTCTAAAGCATCAGGAACTATAGTCAATATTTTGTAGTAAATTATGATGGAAAAGACTGTGACAAAGACTATGAATTACTTTGCTGTATACCAGAAACTAACACAACGTTGTAAACTGACTATACTTCAATTTAAAAATATACTCCTTTCATACTCTTTCCACTTAAAAATCGTGCAAAGTCTCTCAATATCCTTCTGAAGACGTTCAAACTCCTTTGTGTTATCGCACCACTTGCCTCTTTAACCTTTCTGTCCTATTCATAGATGGTAAATAAAAACTTTTGAAAGAATGAATTTTTAAATGAATAAACTGTTGCTTCATTAAAAATGTCACATGTTTTTACCATTTTGACCTATAAACTTTTCAATGGCAGAAAGTTCTGGTAATTTCTAATTCATTGCCACTATTGAAGATGCAAAGCAATACATTTTCTTCAAAATATGATATATCCCACCTCTTGGGAACTAAATACCTATGCTCCTCATTACTTTCTTCCTTTTTATAGTATTATTTAAATTATGGCAATTTAAATATTTGCCATTTCACAACTTTTGGGAGCATGGGAACTGTTAATTTTTCTATTCTGAGGCTATCCTATCAGATCTAGAATAGAGCAGATGTGCAGTGAAGCTTAATTCACTATGGATTTTAAATACTTAGACTTCTTTTATGGTGCAGATGAGAACAAGATGCAATAGCTAGAATGCAATCAGTTCAGTCAGTTCAGTCATTCAGTCGTGTCTGACTCTTTGCGACCCCATGAATCACAGCACGCCAGGCCTCCCTGTCCATCACCAACTCCCGGAGTTCACTCAGACTCACGTCTATCGAGTCAGTGATGCCATCCAGCCATCTCGTCCTCTGTCGTGGTCTGGTATTCCATCTCTTTCAGAATTTTCCACAGTTTATTGTGATCCACACAGTCAAAGGCTTTGGCATAGTCAGTAAAGCAGAAATTGATGTTTTTCTGGAACTCTTGCTTTTTCCATGATCCAGCAGATGCTGGCAATTTGATCTCTGGTTCCTTTGCCTTTTCTAAAATCAGCTTGAACATCTGGAAGTTCACGGTTCACATATTGCTGAAGCCTCGTTTGGAAAATTTTGAGCATTACTTTACTAGCATGTGAGATGAGTGCAATTGTGCAGTAGTTTGAGCATTCTTTGGAACTGCTTTTCTTTGGGATTGGAATGAAAACTGACCTTTTCCGGTCCTGTGGCCACTGCTGAATTTTCCAAATTTGCTGGCATATAGAATGCAATAGTGGAAGATTTTCCATCACAGAAGGCTTCAGAACTAGTGTATTTTAAAAAATTATGTGTATGGAATGCTGTCAATTTTTGTGATGTATAAGGTTAAAAGGAATAATTTTAAAATAGATTGAAAAAAATTTAATCATTATAGATTTTGTTAATCTTAAAAAATAAGTTAAAAGAATTTGTATATCTTTACAAAGCAATATTTGAAATTGTATTTTTAAGTTGCTGACCTTGCTAGGTAATGCTATATATATTTCAGTATAATTAGAACATAATTTGCAAATCTAAAGCCAACCAAAGATCCATTTTGTAATTAAGCCAAAATTTTATATTAATTGAATAAATATAAAATTAAGGTAGATATGGAGGATTTATGCAGAGGTGGTTAATTTACCATGTCCTGTAATTTATATAATCCAAAAGTTTTGTTATTTCTTCTTTTCCATCTGTGATTACTCTGGACCCCATGTGTGTGATAATGTGCATATGTGAGAAACTGGCTGGGCATGCAGACTTCAGATTCCCTGGATTTGCAAGATAATTAATACTTCTATGTTTTTATTTTTTTATCTGTGAATTTCTGTCCTAGGTTAGGGTAAAGATTACATACAATTATTTGTGTCAGGCAAAAATATTTGGTAACACAGAACATCAATGCAAAGAAAGAAAATCTGATGGGTTAGGTGATGGGTGTGTGGGTGTGTGTGTGTGTGAGCCACTCAATTGTGTCCAGCTCTTTGTGACTGCATGGACTATAGCATTCCAGGGTCCTGTATCTATGGAATTCACCAGGCAAGAAAACTGGAGTGGGTTGCCATTCTCTTCTCCAGGGAAGGTGATGGATACACTATTATAAAATACTATTACACTGTAGTTTTAAGTGGAATTAGGTGAAAAAATACAAAGAGGAAAGCAGTGATTTCTATTAGAAAGACTGATTCCCCTGCTAGCACATGCTATTAGGGAGGTTAACATATGATCTTTCATCATTAACTGATTTCACTTTGAACTTGAATGTTTCAATTTATAAAGTAGAAAGAAAGTCCCCGCTTGATGGACATGAGTTTGAGCAAGCTCTGGGAGTTAGTGATGGACAGGGAAGCCTGGCATGCTGCAGTCCATGGGGTTGCAAAGAGTTGAACACGACTGAGCGACCTAACTGACTGACTGAAGAAATTCCAGATGAAACACAGATTAACGAAGTTTCAAGTAAAAAGTATATTTCATTTTATAAAAAGGAAACTGTGTATGAGTTGCTATTCATGGAAAATTTCATTTAATATTGCTTTCTCAAGTTCTTGACTTTCTAACTCTACCCAGTTCAACTATTAGTAATTCCATCTATTGAAGACAAGGCAAAATTGCAAACACAAGGTCATCTGAGAAATAAAACCATCTCATCTATGAATACTGTCATAGTATTTTAGGGTCTGAGTTTATGCTTGTATATGCTTCCCTGGTGGCTCAGACTGTAAAGAATTTGGAGAATTCCTTGGACAGAGGAACCTGGCAGCCCACAGTCCATGAGGTCATGAACAGTCGGACACAACTGAGTGACTAACACAAAAGGATCAATATGGCTGTCTGGAGTGTTTCTTTAGCTGGTCCAAGCTAATGAAAAATATAGAGATTGACTTAAAAACTTCTGGGCCAAATGATGTCTCTTCTCATCTGTAATAGCAGTAATACCAAATGCTCTACATGGTTTACTTCTATAAACTTATTTAATCATCATAGCAAAATTGTGATGTATTATTTTGTCATTTATAAATAAGGAAGCTGGGGCCCAGAGATTAAATAACTTGTCTGAGTCCACAGCTAGTAAATGGTAGAAAGAGGATTTCAACCTATATATTCTGGTTTCTAAAGTTTGCAGTCTTAACTGTTATGCTACAGATAAGAAAACCATGCAGTTGTTATAGTTTTAAGAAGAGTTTTCCACTCTAAAACTGGAGTAATATTCTGAAGTGCTACCATGTGTGTGTTGCCAATGAAGGATAAGTTCAAGAACTCAGTATCACCCATTTTATTAAGTTAATCTAGTTAATTTAGAAATATGGAGCTAGTGTTTCTTTTAGTTTAGAATGCTATAAAGTCTATAAGCACAAGGAATGAATAGTTGGTTTTAGGCTTTTGTGTATTTAAGAAGTATTGAGTCCTAATTTTGAAAAAAGCTAGCCCAGCTGATTCAGTCTCCCAAATCAAACTACTTGCTGATGTATTTAGCTTTGAAAGAATCTCATCATAACCTGTAATTAATGAATGTAATTATATATATTTTTATTCATTGGGTTCAAATAAATATGAAATTTTCTCTACTAAATAAGGGCCTTTCAGTTTTAAAGATCCAGTTATTTGATCTGGGGCACAGGTCATAAAAGAATGAGCAATACAGAGGATTTGGTGATATCATCCAAATCATAACAGTTTCCTAACTAAATTTACTTTGGCCTCTGTGGTTGAGACTTTAGTAGGATATCAGTGGTTGAGGCTTCAGTAGGATATCAGTGGACATCCAGTTCACAGAGAGGGAGCCAGAGAGCCTGATTCCAGGCTTGACAATCAGCAATCTCTCACAAAATAACAGAAATTTTTCCTGACATGATTTCTCATAATGAAATAGTTATATGTATCCCTGCCCTTCTATGAAAGGTTATTTGACAAATGGCTTACTTCCTCCTTCTCTATACTTCATACATTCAAAACATTTCTTTCCATAAAAAGTTCTCAGCAATATAGGATAGTAGGTACAAATCTGATTCTGTCTAGAATCAGCTATGTGAACATCAGCAGATCACTCAACATCTATTACTTAATCTTTCTGGATCTCATTTGCCTTCTCTATAACATGAAGAAGTTGGACCAGATTATTATAAATGTATGGCGCTAGTGGTAAAGAACCTGCCTGCCAATGCAGGAGACATAAGAGACATGGGTTTGATCTCTGGGTTGGGAAGATCCCCTGGAGAAAAGCATGACAAACCAGTCCAGTATTCTTGCCTGGAGAATCCAATGGACACAGGAGCCTGGTGGGCTACAGTCCATGGGGTCACAAAGAGTTGGACATGACTGAAGCAACTTAGCATACACATACAATAGTGATTGGATATACCCTACATACTAACTTTATTGACTCAACTAAACCATAGGCTCTCCACAGATTAAAACTTTTAGGAGAAAGAGTTTCACATATGAAAAATTAATTTAAAAGGATAGGGATGATACCAAAGACAGGATAGTCAGAAGAAGGAGCTAGGTATTGGGGAAAGGGAGAACTTAATTTTTAGAGGTTGGATTTGAGATGATATTACAACATTTTTTATTGACATGCAATAAACAATAGAAAAAGTAAATTTAGATTTTGAGGAAAATACAATAATTAGAACCATCTACTAGATATGTATGATATGCTTCAAAGCTCTTTAACCACATTAGTTCATTTAAACCTCACAGCAATCCTGCATTTGGGAGGCTTCTGTATGGCCATTATTTTTTTATATATATATTTGAATAGTAGAGAGTATAAAGAGTGCAAAAGACAGAGGAGGAGGGAGGTAAAATGTCAATGACAGAACTTTGTGACCATTCATTTTGAAAAGTAGAAAGTGAGTTTTGATCTAATGAAAGAGAGAAGAACAATTGCTAGAGTTTGGAGGCGAGCCATTAGTGTTCACTGGTAGGAAGTACAAGGGTTCTCAAGTAGGAGGGGAAGATGTACAACACTGAAGACATTGAAGAATAAAGGGAAAAAAGCACTTTGAAGGACTATTGAATTTGGCCATTCATAAATAATCTTGTAATGAGCTGTCTCAGTAGAGTGGTAGAAGCATAAATCAATTTATAAGGAATTGAAGAGATAGTAATAGATGAAGAGAAAATATAGACGCACATACACAATTTTTCTAAAGAGCCTATAATGTGGGTTATTGAAGGAGTGAATATGGCCAGCTTTGTTGGAGCCCTAGTAGCTAGAATTTATTTTAAATAAATAATATTAATTGCAAAATAGAACACAAAAACAAGCAAATAGTAACAAACCCGCAATACTATTTGTATATGAGAATTTACTACATATAGAATATAGAGAAAATATAAGCATCTGTAGCAATGGATATAAGGCAATGAATAAGAGAATAAAGAAAACAGCAATGTAAAAGTTATTTGTCTATGTAAAAATGAAACAATTGTGGCTATTTTAACTAGAGGAATAGGGTGTATTTGCCTGGGGATAAGGAAGGCTTTATCTGGCCCTCCACTTGGAGGTCTAGAGATTTTCTTTCTTTAGTATGCATAGACTACAAAAGACTTTTAGCAACTAAATGCCACCAAGATTAAAGTTGACAAAAGAATTCCAATTTATTAATTCATCCTAAAACTGAGGAGCATCATGAAGATCAAGAACTTCTGCTTTCTGTAATAATCCATTAACTTATATATATTTTAGTTTTTATCATTTTCCAGGAGCTATGCTAGGCAAGAATATACAATGGAGACCAAAGTATACCCTTGTATACAGTGCAGCTCTCTTTGCAGTCAACCTCTATAGCAATCCAAGCTTGCCTTTATGAAAATAGACAGGAACTAAAGAAATTAGATAACATAACAAAATGTCTCATTTGAGCTACAGTATTCAAAATAACTCACTGTTAACTCTGGACCCAGAAATTTTGTTGCAAGTATTCTTTTAACAAGTGAAATGTAACATGATAATGCTTCTTTTAAATTATTCCTATTTTGGTCCTAGGTGTTCTTCAAAGAGCTCCTTAGGATAAAAAGAAAGTCCTTTGTCCATATAAGAATGTAGTAATTATTTTAAAACTGTTGATGCTATTTATTTTCTAGGTTAGCTACCAATATATTCTCAACTGTTTCTCACAAGCTCAGATTTATTAATTAAATGGAGAGTTCATTGGTATCTGGACATGGCCCTGTTGAGTTTTGACACTGATAAAATTGGAAAATACTACAAATAACAGATTTTTTTTTGATAGTCATTTTACTGGCAAACAATGTGTATGCCTTGTGTGCCATCATAACATATGTAAGTATAAAGTATTTTCACACACCAAATTCAAAGTGTGCTTGTGAGACAGATATGAACATGAATAATTATGATACAATTTTATGATATAATGTAAAGCATATGATTTATGATAAAATATTTATGCTATGGGCTTCCTGGAGGCTCAGATGGTAAAGAATCTGATTATAATGTGGGAGACCCCAGTTCAGTCCCTAGGATGGGAAGATCCCCTGGAGAAGGGAATGGCAACCCACTCCAGTAGTCTTGTCTGGAGAATTCCATGGACAGAGGAACCTGGTGGGCTACAGTTCATGGGGTCACAAAGAATCAGACACAACTGAACCACTAACACAAATTTATTATATAGTTTTGATAAAGTTCAAAATGTCCAGTATTAAATGTATTGTCAATGAATCTCTTAAATGCGGCTCCTTGAATCCTACCTTGATACTATAGATTGGATGTGCAGTGCAAAGTCATCTAGACTTTATATACCTTTATCCTGGACAGTAAAATTTAGTTGAAGCAGGTTTAATTGCAGTGTAAATTTATTGTACATGTAGGCTCATTTAAATTTTAGTTAAGTGCAGTTCAAAAGATATGTACCTGCTATATCCCAATCATTGACTAGTTTCTAAACTGTGTGAAAAAACATATATTCTTCCTTCAAATGATTTAAGAACAAATTCTCTTGCAATCAGTTGAAACTTCTATAGACAATTCATGTGAAATAGTTTGATTTAGCTCTTACTTTAATTGGAAGACATCACATCTATATGCTTTTTAAATTTAGGTTTTACTCATACATCATTTTTCCAGCATGTGTAAATTTCAGTAAATTCTGATTTAGCAACATTTTCTAACTTACATAATCTACTAATTTGGTTAACACACTTGTGAACTGCTGTATTGTAGTTGTTGTCATAGTTATCTGACTCTTTGCAACTGGGTCTGTAGCCCACCAGGCTCCTCTGCCCATGGGATTTCCCAGGAAAGAATACTAGAGTATCCTTCTACTCTATTTACTTCTCCAGAAGTATTTACTTCTCCAGAACTGCTATATACAAATTTGCTAAATGTCACTATAGGCCAAAATAGAGCATTATGGTATGTTGTCAGAGACCATTATTCATGTTCTTGTTCAGTCACTCAGTAGTGTCTGACTCTTTCTCACCCCACGGACTGCAACATGACAGTGCTTCCTGTTCTTCACCATCTCCTGGAGCTTGCTCAAACTCCTGTCCATTGAGTCGGTGATGCTATCCAACCATCTCATCCTCTGTAGACCCCTTCTCCTCCTGCCTTCTACATTTCCCAATATCATGGTCTTTTCTAATGAGTCAGCTTTTCACATCAGATGGCCAAAGTATTGGAGTTTCAGCTTCAGCATCAGTCCCTTCAGTGAATATTCAGGATTGAATTTCTTTAGGATTGACTGGTTGGATCTCCTTGCAGTACAAGGGACTCTCAAGCATCTTCTCCAACACCACACTTGAAAAGCATCAGTTTTTCAGCATTCAGCCTTCTTTCTGGTCCAACTCTCACATCCATACATGACTACTGGAAAAAACATATCTTTGACTATTTGGGCCTTTATAAAATAAACTATTATAAACTTTTATAGATACAGTTAAATAAACTATTAAAGATACAGTTTTTGAAGCATCACAGTTCACTGCTGTCCACTTCATACATGCACAGACTCTCTATACATGTGCTATCAATGATAAAATATGGCAACATATATGCACTTAAAATTGACAGCTGTTTTGTTTCTAATAATGATAATTAATATATTTGTTTATATCAAGATATACACTTTATCTCTATATATACCTCCCATCAACAGAAAATTAGATTAACAATTTATGGGGCATGCCTCACCCATCAAACAAGACCCAGTTTCCCCCTCAGTCAGTCTCTCCCATTAAGAAGCTTCCATAAGCATCTTATACTTATCCATCAGAGGGCAGACAGAATGAAAACCACAATCACAGAAAATAAATCAATGATCACATGGAACATAGCCTTGTCTAACTCAATGAAACTATGAGCCAAGCCATGTAGGGCCACCCAAGATGGACGGGTCATGGTGGAGAGTCCTGACAAACTGGTCCACTGGAGAAGGGAATGGGAAACTTCAGTATTCTTGCCTTGAGAACCCAAATAATAATATGAAAGGCAAAAAGACAGGACACTGAAAGATGAACTCTCAAGGTTGGTAGGTGCCCAACATGCTATTGGAGAACAGTGGAGAAGTAACTCCAGAAAGAATGAAGAGACAGAGCCAAAGCAAAAACAACACCCAGTTGTGGACGTGAATGGTGATGGAAGTCTAATAGTATAGAGAACAATATTGCATAGGAACCTGGAATGTTAAGTCCATGAATCAAGGTAAATTAGAAGTGGTTACACATGACATTTAGGAATCAGTGAACAAAAATGGACTGGAATGGGCAAATTTAACTCAGATACCAGTATATCTACTACTGCGGGCAAGAATCCCTTAGAACAAATGGAGTAACCCTCAAAGTCAATGAAAAGTCCAAAATATAGTACCTGGATGAAATCTCAATGACAGAAAGAGCTCTGTTTGTTTCCAAGGCAAACCATTCAGTATCACAGTAATCCAAGTCTATTCCCCCAAACAGTAATGCTGAAGAAGCTGAAGTTGAATGATTCTATGAAAAGCTACAAGACCTTCTAGAACTAAGACATTAAAAAAGATGTCCTTTTCATTATAGGGGAATGGAATGAAAAAGTTGAAAGTCAAGAGACACCTGGAGTAACAGGCAAATTTGCCCTTGGAGTACAAAACAAAGCAGGGCAAAGGCTAACAGAGTTTTGCCAAGAGAACACACTGGTCATATCAAACACCCAATTCCAACAACACAAGAGAAGACTCTACATAGGGACACCATGAGATGGTCAACATCAAAATCAGATTGATTATATTCTTTGCAGCCAAAGATGGAGAAACTCTATACAGTCAGCAAAAACAAGACTGGGAGCTGACTGTGGCTCAGATCATGAACTCCTTTTGCCAAATTCAGACTGAAATTGAAGAAAGTAGGAAAACCACTAGACCTTTCAGGTATGACCTAAATCAAATCCTTTATGATTATACACTGAAAGTGACAAATAGATTCAGGGATTAGATCTGATAGAGTGCCTGAAGAACTATGGATGAAGGTTCATGGTATTGCACAGGAGGCAGGGATCAAGACCACTCTCAAGAAAAAGAAATTCAAAAAGGGAAAATGGTTGTCTGAGGAGTCCTTACAAATTGCTCTGAAAGGAAGAAAAGTGAAAGGCAAGGAAGAAAAGGAATGATATACCCATTTGAATGCAGAGTTACAAAGAATAGCAAGGAGATATAACAAAGCCTTCCTCAGGGATCAATGCAAAGAAATAGACAAAAACAACAAAATGGGAAAAACTAGAGATCTCCTCAAGAAAATTAGAGATACTAAAGGAACATTTCATTCAAAGATGGGCACAATAAAGGACAGACACCATAAAGGACAGACCTAACAGAAGCAGAAGATATTAAGAAGAGGTGGCAAGAATACACATAACTGTACAAAAAATATTTTCATAGCCCAGATAACACAACAGTGTGGTCACTCACTTAGAGGCAGATATCCTGGAATGCAAAGTCAAGTGGGCCTTAGGAAGCATCACTAAGAATAAAGCTATTGGAGGTGATGGAATTCCAGTCGAGCTATTTCAAATCCTAAAAGATAATGCTGTGAAAGTGCCTCAGTCAATATGACAGCAAATTTGGAAAACTCAGCAGTGACCACAGGACTGGAAAAGGTCAGTTTTCATTTCAGTCCCAAAGAAAGGCAGTGTCAAAGAATTGTCAAAGAATGCAGTTGTGCTCAAACTACTGCACAGTTACACTCATCTCACATGCTAGTAAAGTAATGCTCAAAATTCTCCAAGCCACACTTCAATAGTACATGACCCATGAACTTCCAGATGTTCAGGCAGGATTTAGAAAAGACAGAGGAATAAGAAATCAAATTACCAACATCTGTTGAATCATCAAAAAAGCAAGAGAGTTCCAGAAATGTATCTACTTCTGCTTTATTGACTACACTAAAATCTTTGACTGTGTGGATCACAACAGACTGTGGGAAATTCTTAAAGAGATGGGAATATCAGACCACCTTACCTGCTTCCTGAGAAATCTGTATGCAGGTCAAGAAGCAACAGTTAAAACTGGACATGGAACAACAGACTGGTTCCAAATCGGGAAAGGAGTACATCAAGGCTGTATGTTGTCACCCTGATTACTTAACTTATATGCAGAGTACATCACATGAAATGCCTGGCTGGCTGAAGCACAAGCTGGAATCAAGATTGCTGGGAGAAATATCAATAACCTCAGATATGCAGAAGACACCACCTTATGGCAGGAAGGGAAGAACTAAAGAGCCTCTTGATGAAAGTGAAAGAGGAGAGTGAAAAAGTTGGCTTAAAACTCAACATTCAGAAAGCTAAGATCATGGCATCCAGTCTCATCACTTCATGGCAAATAGATGGAGAAACAATAGAAACAGTAACAGACTCTTTTCTTGGGCTCCAAAATCACTGCAGATGGTTATTTCAGCCATTAAATTAAAAGATGCTTGCTCCTTGGAAGAAAATCTATGACAAACCTAGACAGCATATTAAAAAACAAACACATTACTTTGCTGACAAATGTCTGTCTACTCAGAACTATGGCTTTCCAAGCAGTCATATATGAATGTGAGAGTTGGACTATAAAGAAAGTTGAGTACTAGAGAATTGTTGCTTTTGAACTGTGGTGTTGGTGAAGACTCTTGGGAGTTCCTTGGGCTGCAAGGATATCCAACCAGTCAATCCTAAAGGAAATCAGTCCTGAATATTCATTTGAAGGACTGATGCTAAATCTGATTCTCCAATACTTTGGCTACCTGATGTGAAGAAGTGACTCATTGGTAAAGACCCTGATAATCAGAAAATTTGAAGGTGGGAAGAGAATGGGACAACAGAGGATGAGATGGTTGGATGGCATCACCAACTTGATGGACATGAGTTTGAGTAAGCTCCGGGTGTTGGTGATGGACAAGGAAGCCTGATGTGCAGCTGTCCACAAGGTGGCAAAATTCAGACACAATTGAACAACTGAACTGAATTGATACACTTTATGGGATTTTCCTTTTTCAGTAGATTATAATACATTAGAAGAAGAAATTGTTGCATCATCCTTATTTTGTATGTAAGAAAACAGACGGTAAAAAAAATATACCTCTCAGAGTCTATTTTCTTTATCTCTGTTAAATATATATAATACACACTAAGCTTATGTAACTTAGCATTAGACTTAAAATCACATTGCCCAACTCATGGTTCATTATTTTGTCCACAAGATAGCACATTTACATTATTTGTTTTTAGTTAACAGTTTACATTTGTTTTTATTATTAATAGTTTACATTTTTTCTAATTCATTGAATGGTTATGTCTCCTAAACTTACCTGCTTAATATTCATATTAAAAATCATATCGTATATAAAGTCTATTGTCATTTCCTTGGATAAAATTAGTTTTACTTCATGTTTCACATATTTGTCCAAAATCTATCACAGTTTTATCATATGCCTGTTTCTCTAGGATACTGGGTATGACAAGAGTGAACATTTTATGTTATGTTAGTCATTAAGGATCAGAACTGGACACAATTCTTTAAAATGATAGATGCGTAATAAGTATTTGCAGATAGAATTATTATTTCTATTCTAGATTGTTGTGCCCTAAACATTTTATTTTCTTATATTTCTGGAATCTATTTTACCCCTTATTTTGAAGTTTGACAGTTTTACCATATACCATTCTTGACACCACCTCTTAACTTTGAGATTTGTCAGGTGATGACAGTGGTTGTAAGATCATATCTGCAAGTTGTTATAATAATCAGGGACATGATTCAAAACAATTCATTTAAAACAGCATGATATTCTCTAATCCTTTCACTAATACTGAGCTTGAAAATCCTATTAATCATGATTATTCTATATTCTCTCTCAAAAAAGAGGAAAAAAAGCAAAGCATGCATTCACTTTATACTAACTCTAGATCTTAAGCAGATACTTTCTTTCCTCATTTATAAATTTCAAAGATAACCTTTAAGAAGTTTTTGCTGTTGTTGATCTTGCACTTAACAATTTTTTAAATCTTTATATTAACCTAAATTTTAGTCTACCTGGTACAGGCCACATAGCTTATACCATCTTTATTTTTCTTTACCCTTGAATTATTCTTACCCATCCACACATGCTAAGTCACTTCAGTCATGTCCACCTCTTTGCCAACCTATGGACTGTACCTCGCCAAGCTCCTCTGTCCATGGGATTCTCCATGCAAGAATACTAGAGTGGGTTGTCATGCCCTCCTCCAGGGGATCTTCCCAAGCAGGGATCAAACCCGCATATATACATATATATGCGTGTGTGCGTGTGTATGTATAATTGTTATTTTTCAGTTGCCAAGTCATGTCTGACTCTTTGTCACTCCATGGACTGCAGCACTCCAGTCTTCCCTGTCTCTCACCATCTCCCAGAAGTTGTTCAAGTTCATGTCCATTGAGTCTGTGATGCCATCCTATCATCTCATCCTCTGTCACCCTCTTCTCCTTCTGCCTTCAATCTTTCCCAGCATCAAGATCTTTTCTAACAAGTCAGCTCTTCGCATCAGGTTGCCAAAGTATTGGAACTTCAATATCAGTCCTTCCGAAGAGTATTCAGGGTTGATTTTTTTTTAAGATTGACTGGTTTGATCTTGCTTTCTAAGGGACTCAAGGGTCTTCTCCAGCACCACAGTTTGAAAGTATCAGTTCTTCAGTGCCCTGCCTTCTTTATTGTCCAGCTCTCATATCCACATGTTACCACTGGAAAGACCATAACCTTGACTATACATACCTTTCTTGGCATAGTGATGTTTTTACTATATACAGATATATTTGTTTTTGTTTAGTTGCTAAGTTGTGTCCAGCTCTTTTCCAACCCCATGGACTGTGGTCCTCTGGCCTCCTTTGTTGAAAGGATTTCCCAGGCAAGAATACTGGAATAGGTTGCCATTTCCTTCTCCAGAGGATCTTTCCAACCCAGGGATTGAACCTGCATCTCCTGCATTGGCAAGCAGATTCTTTACCACTGAGCCACATACACATACAAAGGGAGAGAGAGAGAGAGAGAAAAGAGAGAGAGACATGTGTATGCTTGTATAACAGTACTCAGTATTCCTTTTACAGTTGTTGGTATAAAATACAAATAAAGTTTCTTTTATTGCTTTATGAGATCACTAAAGAAGTACACTTTTGGTGATGATCTTCACTAACTCAGGTTGAAAATTCCAGCATGTCTAGGCAGTTTATGCTCACCATTAGCAACATAAACTTCACTAAGGCAATGATTTTTTTTGGCTTTAATTTCATAATAAAGACTTAGTTGCATGCTTTGCACATAACACACACACACAGACACACACACACACGCATATATATATATATATATATATATATGTATATATATATATATAACATTTTTCTAAGGGAGCAAGTGATTGTCAGCTTGTTTCTTTGACTTATTACAATCTGCAATAGGAAAATACATTTCTTTATTCTATTATGCTCTGACAACCAGAATTACAATTATGCCATTTAAATGGTAGATGTATGTATGTTAGTTGCTCAGTTGTGTTTGACTCTTTGCCACCCTATGGACTGTAACCCATTAGACTCTGCTGTTGAAGGAATTCTCCAGGCAAGGATACTGGAGTGTATATTAAGGTTTGGTAAACCCCAATCACTGAATTAGGTCCTAGACAGAAAGAGAAAAAAATTTATATCCTCCTTTAAAGAAATTTAAAGCTAAATTCTCTTGTAATAAGAGTAAACTTCTACGGTTTATCAGTATGAACAAAGGTAGGTCATTCATGTTTTTTAATACTTATGTTTAAGGAATGTAAACATATTAAACATGTGTTTAACTTATAAACTTATGTTAGCATGCTTAATTTATAAACATATGTCAACATATGTTTAGTTTATTAACTTTAACATATAAACTTATGTTTATCCATTGTCTGTTTATTAAGATGCTTTAAACAAGTTTAGTTTTACTAAAATATTAGTATTACTATATGTTAAACACACTTTAAAACAAATTTAGGGTATATTTAATTTATCACGATTGCTATATATTAAGCAGTGGTAATAGTAGCACATTATTTTAGAGCATATTATGTATTCTATTGATTTTAAACAAATTATTTATGTGCACTGATCCTTAATTTTTTATTATTATTCATATGGGATAAACAATGTGGCTGTAGATTTTTAAAATACAGAGCATATCTCTTAAACTTTTGGAGAAATATGTATTATTCATTTTAGAAAATCTGCAAGATATATTTTTAAGAAATTTTTCTAAAGAACATTTCAAGGAAGTAGTTATTAATGTTTTAAATTCATGTAATTATTTCATTAAGTTGGCTTTGCAAATCATTTTGATTGTGTTTTTTCAGTCCATTTTGCTTGAAATGAAATCTTTACAAGTGAATAGATCCTAAGGCATTACTTGATCATGCATGAACCCACATGAACCATCAACCACAGCTGTAACTATTCTGGTTCACATCTCTGTATGGTAGCCAATGTGGTTCTTTCTATCATTCAGAGATGGGAAAGCTCTCCAATTTCAACCACATGGAAATGTTTACAGAGGGGAAATATAGCTTGATTGGTGAGATGAACTTTTTATCATCATAATGTCAAAAGAAGTATTTACTTTTACAGTTGCTATAGATGAATTTAAAACACCTGTTACTGGGTAGGTCAGAAACTTTTTCATGAAATTAATGCAAAAATTGCTTTCCCTTCAGAATTTCTAAATCATAAGAAGCAATCATGTTTTATCATTGCCTTTTTTCTGTCTATATTCTCTGAAAAATGGGAGAATGGGCATATTCCAAAACTCAAACTAGTGCTTTTGCCAGATGTTCTATATATAGTTTCCTTTCCCACACCCCCAGCTTATTTATTTGAAATATTTTATTTAGAACTAAGGTTCTTTTTATTTAGATCTAAAAAACCCCCATAAGATGATAACATAGAAACAGAAGGTAAATGTAATTTAAAATATTAGATTTTGCCGTTTTTTACATGAGTGTTCATTACTTTAGTGATATCTTTTCAAATGTATTTCAGAAATAGAGCTGTCAAAATTAGTCTCTGGTTGTCTAATTATTCATCATATTTGTAATACAAAACAGTTTTTCATTAGTTAAATTTTTAAAAAATACGATGAATCCTAGAGAAAAAGCAATGCTAAAATGGGCACAGCTGTGGGTTTATTAAATCCAATTCATTCTTAATTTAGTAAGAACTCCCACTGATTCTAAAGATAGTTTTGCCTGAGTAAGGACTAAAAAATTGGTCTTTATATTCAGAGAGTGCAATTGTATTTAATGCTTGGCTAGTTATTCTATTCTGTCTTGAAGTCAATAGTGCTCCTGGTTCATAGCTTAATGTTCAAAACCAAAATGTGTTCCTTGAAAATAAGCTGTTAAAAATGAATCAGCTACTTAAAACATATACTTTACTATGGCACATGTTTTTGTTTTGTTTTTAATAAATCATCTACTAGTAAGATAAAATGTTTAACTCTTTGTACTAATATCTCAGTTCTTCTCTAAAGTTATCTATTTGTATTTAATATCAGGTTTTGAAGAATGCTGCCACATTTCCTTCAAGCTCCACAACCAAAGAAAAAAAGAATGATGATAATAGTGATTAAGATTAGGCCAGGAGATAACACTTGTATTAATAAATATGCTCACTAGAGTATTAACCTGGGGATACTTTACCCTATCTAACTTGCAATATTTACAGAAGGTACAGATATACTCTTGCATCGTTTTGTTTTTTAATTGCTCCGTCGTGTCTGACTCTTTTGTGATCCCATGGACTGTAGCCCACCAGGCACCTCTGTCCATGGGATTTCCCAGGCAAGTATACTAGAGTGAGTTGCCATTTCCTTCTCCAGGGACTCTTCCTGATCCAAGGATTGAACCCAAGTCTCCTTTATTGGCAGGCAAATTCTTTACCGCTGAGCCACCAGGGAAGCCCAAACTATTGCGTGGTTTTGAGCAATATCCCCTGGCCTTACAGGAATTCATATTTTAAAGGAAATAGAAGTTAAGTAATTGTATGTAAGTACGTACGTATGCATTTTAACTTGAAGTATAATTAATTGATATTTTTGCAAGAGATTCTTGTAGCTTTAGAGACTGTTCTCTCCGTTTCCAAATGAGTCAAATGCAAATTAATGTCATCTTATTGATGATGGTTAAATTTATGTGTTAACTGTGGTGACAAGAATTAGAAAACTGTGGTGCATTACGAAAAAACTGTCAAATCTGAAAATTAAAAACTAGTTGTCACTTAAAAACTTTTATGAAAATATTTTTTAAGTGACAACTAGTTTTTAATTTTCAGATTTGACAGTTTTTTCATAATGAAATGATAATCAAAGCTACAAAGGGCAATCTGATGCAAAGATGATCTTCTTTTCTATTGGTCAAATATCTGTTTAGTGAAATACCCTGACTTTAAAGGCATTTAAATATATAGCAAAGTTTTTCTTAATGCTTCCTTGACTACTTTAACCTGATTTGAAAAATCCATTCAAAGCTTTTTCCCTTTCTGGTCTATCTTTTCCAAATCTCACTGGAAAGTAATGACAATCTGCAGGACTTTGCTACCTTGTATTTTCTTCCTCAGATACTACAGTTGACCCCTGAATAACGTGGTGGCAAGCAGCACCAGCCACTCCTTGCATGTCAAGTCAGAAATCGGAATCAGCCATCCTGGATGATTTAGAGCTGTAGTATTTATTGAAAAGAATCTGCAAGTAAGCAGACCTGTGCTGTTCAAACCTCTGTTGTTCAAGAGTCAACTGTATATGCGTTATCTTATACCTTGCATTTCTATGTACTGATTACAACTTGCAAACACATTTAAGAAGAGGAAAATAGTGCCTCTTCTTCTTTGCACTAACCCATTTCCTATGCTCTCAAATGTTTCAGAAAGCCAGTTTTATTATTATGTCCAATGACTTCTTCATCTCTGTGAAGCAAGAACATAATGCTCACATAATCCAGGCATTAACAACTTTCTGCAAGGCCTTGAACCTACATTTCCACAAATCTCTTTCACTCCTATATATGCAAACTCACTTTTAGTGAGTGAGGGATAGGGTGGGGAGGGAAGTGAGGGGGGGTTCAGGATGGGGGAACATATGTGCACCTGAGGCTGATTCATGTTGATGTATGGCAAAAACTACCACAATATTGTAAGGTAATTATTCTCCAATTAAAATAATTAATTAAAAATTAAAATATGTACATTTTTGACATAAGTTTGTTTCATATGCACTGGGAAACCAAATAATTCATATGACTTGCTTTATTGTAATACTCACTATATTGCTATAGTCTGGAACCAAATTTAAAATAACTCTGAGGTATGCCTGCATTGGAAGTCCTTACAAGAGGAATTAGGTAAGAAGAAAAAGGAATTGTTCAGTTGCTCAGTTGTGTCAGACTCTTTGTGACCCCATGGACTGCAGGATACCAGGATTCCCTGTCCTTCACCATCTCCTAGCACTTGGTCAAACTCATGTCCATTGAGTCAGTGATGCCATTCACCCATGTTTTCCTCTTTTGTCCCCTTCTGCTCCTACCTTCAATATTTCCCAGAATCAGGATCTTTTCCAATGAGTCTGCTCTTTGCAACAGGTGACCAAAGTATTGGAACTTCAGCTTCAGCATCAGTCCTTCCAATGAATATTCAGGACTGATTTCCTTTAGGATTGACTGGTTGGATCTCCTTGCAGTTCAAGGGACTCTCAAGCTTCCCTGGTGGCTCAGAGGTAAAGCATCTGCCTGCACTGTGGGAGACCCAGGTTTGATTCCTGGGTCAGGAAGATCCCCTGGAGAAGGAAATGACAATCCACTCCAGCACTCTTGCCTGGAAAATCCCGAGGACGGAGGAGCCTGATAGCCTACAGTCCATGGGGTCGCAAAGAGTCAGACATGACTGAGCGACTTCACTTTCACAGCTAAAATTAGTTGGACATCGTGATTTGTTCACTTAGCCCACGCTGGAATCTCTCCCTTATTTATTTACACATTCACACATATCAAGTGTTCAGGTTGTATCTTATATACCTGCTTGTTGGATGATGCCTTTAGGAATTGACTTCTTTCCACTGAAAAAACTATCGGAAAATACATTTCTTGTCTAATCCCTATTGTTGCTACTTAAATGACCTCAGCAAAATAATGAATCTCTTTCTATCAGTAAAATAGATATCAAATAAGTGCTGAGTTTCTCCCAGCTCAAAATCAATATGCCATGATGCTAAAGATGTTCAACATGGAAATAGAAAAGGCAGAGGAACCAAAAATAAAATTGCCAACCTCTGTTGAATCATAGAAAAAGCAAGAGAATTTTGGAAAAAAACATCTACATCTGCTTCACTGTTTACACTAAAGCCTTTGATATGTATCACAATAAACTGTGGAAAATTCTGAAAGAGATGGGAATACCAGATCACCTTACCTGGCTCCTGAGAAACCTATATGCAGATCAAGAAGTAAGTTAGGAGTGGACACAGAACAATGGGCTGGTTCTAAATTGGTAAAGGAGTACATCAATCTGTATATTGTCACCTTGCTTATTTAACTAATGTGCAGAGTACCTCATGTGAAATGCCACATTGGATGAATGAAGCACAAGCTGGAGTCAAGATTGTCAGGAGAAATATCAGTAACCTCAGATATGTCGATGACACCATCCTTATGGCAGAAAATGAAGAACTAAAGATCCTCTTGATGAAAGTGAAAGAGGAGTGAAAAAGCTGACTTAGAACTCAACATTCAAAAAATGGAGATCACGGCATCTGGCATCAGATGCAAATAAATGGGAAAACAATGAAAACAGTGAGGGACTTTATTTTCTTAGGCTCCAAAATCACAGATGGTGGCTGAAACCATGAAATTAAAATACACTTGCTTCTTAGAAGAACCAACATTCACAAGCTTCTTGTGACCAACCTAGACAGCGTATTAAAAAGCAGAGGCATTATTTTGCTGACAATGGTCCAAGTCAAAGTTATGGTTTTTCCAGGAGTCATATATGAATGTGAGAGTTGGACCAGAAAGAAGGGTGAGGGCTGAAGGATTGATGCTTTTGAACTGTGGTGTAGGAGAAGACTCTTGAGAATGCCTTGGACTGGAAGGAGATCAAACCAGTCAATCCTAAAGGAAATCAACCCTGAATATTCATTGAAAGGACTGATGCTGAAGTGAGTCTCCAATACTTTGGCCATCTGATGTGAAGAGCTTACTCATTAGAAAAGACCCCGATGCTAGAAAAAAATGAAGATACAAGCAGAAAGGAATGGCAGAGGACGAGATGGTTGGATGGTATCACTGACCCAATGGACATGAATTTGAGCAAGCTCTGGGAGATGGTGAAGGACAAGAAATCCTGGTGTGCTGCAGTCCATAGGGATGCAAAGGGTCAGACATGACTGAGTGACTGAACAACAAGAGCAAACATCTCTCCATTGAGTTAGTGATTTATGAATATAGCTCTGAGCAAGCAGTAGCAAACACTGGATCAAAGCTCTCTATTCTGTTTGCTAAAACCACTTTTTAATGTTATTTTACTAAGTCATTTAATACATGTTAAACATTAATAAACATAATTCATTAAAATGCTGCTAATGGATACCCATCCTGACACTGCCTATATGTCAGGAACTAGACCAGGAAATTTAGAACTCAATTTCTTTAAGCTCCACCCCTCACCATTTTGAGATTATTGAGCCAAGTAAAATATAAAGAAGTAATGAAACTTTAGAGACGTTACACCATATTCTGAGTCTCAGGCAATTCATGTTGGAGCCTGATTACAAACCAAGTTCTATAGATTTCAGAGTATGTATTCTTTCTTCCATGTTATAATGAATTCAAGTTCTACATTTTAACAACCACCACAACTACAAATGAGAGCTGACTCTGGATGCCAATGATATGTAAAGTGCTCTGCTAAATCCCCCTATAACACTGATCCTGTGATTATATTTCTTTTTTTACTTGATAAAATTGAGAATTTGTGGATTTACTTTTTCTAAGTATTGTCAGTACAGAACAAAACTATTTTCAAACTTGTATCTGATACCAAAATTTTTGCATCTAACCTGTTCACTATATACTTTTTCACCCCAAGAGCTATTATACACCTTAATCTAGGATCCATATACCAAGCATTTTACTTTACTTTTCCTGATGGAAATAGAAACATTATGGACTTGTATACTTATGAATTAAAATGTTTAGGGACAAAACAGAATACTCATTCTAAATGGGTGCAATGCTTTTTCTATTGTCTAGTTTGGGTCCAGTTTTCTAACTGCCCTGAAAGTCAATTTCTTTTTTTTTTTTTAATTAATACCATAAAATGGCTTCTGGAAGGATTAAATGAAAATATGCAAGTACAAATGTTTCAAAAAATGAGACATAAAATAATTTTTTTCTTTTGCTTTATGACAAATGGTTTTCTGGATTATGTCCTACAAACTGGCAAGATTTCTAGGTCAATTGCTCTTACTGTGTTACTCACCATATGAGAATGAGATCTAGGTTTCTTTTCATTAAAAAAATGTTTAGAATGCAAAAATTGTCCTAGTATTTATAGATAATTATTCCTCTAAAATTGATAGTATATCGATAGTATATATATATATATATATATATATATATATATATATATGTATATGTATGTATGTATGTATGTATGTATTTTAACTCTCCAAGAGAGGGCTGTAGTGTTTTGATATTTTTCCATTGGAGTATAATCAACATACATTGTTTTCAAGTGACAGCATAATGACTTGATATTTGTATGCACTGAAAAATGATCCCCACAGAAGTCTATTTACCATCTGTCACCTTACAAAGTTTATGAGTTTGTTTTTATTTTCATCTTGTTTTATTTTTTAGATTCTACATTTAAGTGAAATCATACAGTATTTGTCTTTGTCTCTCTGACTTATTTTACTCAACCTGATACCCTCAAGTTTTATCAGTTTTATTGCAAATGACAAGATTTCTTTCTCTTTTTTTATGACTGAGTAGTAACCCATTGTGTGTGTGTGTGTGTGTGTGTGTGTGTGTGTGTGTGTGTGTGTGTGTGTGTGTGTGTATACCTCACATCATCTTTATCCATCTGTGGAAACTTAAGTGGTTTTCATATCTTGACTGTTGTAATTAGTGCTGCAATGAACATAGGGGCACATATATATTTTTGAATTAGTGTTTTTGTTTTCTTTTTGGTAAATACTCAGAAGTGGCATTTGATGGATCACATGGCAGTTCTGTTTTTAATTTTCTAAGGAAACTCCATACTGCTTTCCTTAGCGATTGCACCAGTTTACATAATCATCAAATGTGCACAAAGGTTCCCTTTTCTCTATCATCTCATCAATGCTTGTTCTTTCTTGTCTTTTGATAATTGCCATTCAGAGGTAGGAGGTAACATCTCATTGTGGTTTTGATCTGCATTTCCTTGATGATGAATGATGTTGAGCATCTTTTCATGTGCCTGTTGGCCATCCAAACGTCTTTTTTGGATTGAAATCAAGGGGCATGATACCTCCAGTCATGTTCTTTCTCAAGATTGCTTTAGCTATTAAGGATCTGTGGTTCCATGCAAATTTTAAGATTGTTTGTTGCATTTCCATGAAAAATGCCATGGGAAATTTGGCAGGGATTATATCGAATATGTAGCTAGCTTTGGGAAATATAGACATTTAAAGAACAATACATGAATATAAAATTTCTTTCCATTTGTGTGTGTCTTCTTCAATTATTTTTCACCAATGTCTTTCTGATTTTCAGTGCATAAGTCTTTTAACTCCTTGGTTAATTTTATGTTGAGGTATTGAAATCCCTATTATGTAATGCAAATAAGATTGATTTTTTAAATTTCTGTTTCTGATAGTTTGTTGTTAGTGTATAAAAATTCAACATATCTTTGCATATGTATTTTGTACCTTTCAATTTTTACTGAATTCATTTATTTGTTCAAATGTTTATACTGAGTCTTTAGGGTTTTCTATATATAAAATCATGTTGTCCACAAATAGTGATAGTTTTATTTTTTCTTTCCCAATTTGGATGGCTTTACTTTTTCTTACCTGGCTCTGGCTAGGACTTCCAATACCATGCTGAATAAAAGTGGAGTAAATCACCCTGCTCTTGACAACTTCATAGTCTTGCTCAATTACTTTATCAGTGAGATAAATGTTGAATATCTCCATTTTTGGAGAATGTTTCCCAGATCTTATATTTTTCTTCCCTCAAAATTTGCCTTAGAGATAACATGGTACCCATATCTCTGAAGATTTTTGCTTTTATCTCAGTGGTTATCCTCTTGTTAATAGAAATGTCTTTCTCCTCTTCTTTTTTTCTTCCTTTTCCTCCTTTCCCCACTCTTCTTCCCCTTCCTTCTTTTCTCCTCTTTTCCCCCTCCTTCTTCTCTACTTCTTCTTCTGTTAGAGATTTTTCAGTAAGACTTTTCAATACATTTTAACCAAATTTAAACATGATATTACCTTCAGAAGAGTTAAGTACGAATTTTGACAATCCCCTAGTCACATTCTCTTTTGAATATAGTTTTTCTTTCTGTGTGGGGTTTTTACCATTTGACTGGTACCTAGTTTTAATGTCTAAGTGTCCCATAGAAATAGTGGCTTTGTTGTTCAAACAGAAACTCTGGCAGTCTTAGAATATCTAGGAGTTTATCATATTTAATGACATGATTCTTTGCATAGAATCAGTAGCTGATGAATACATATTTATTAACTAGATTCCACAAAGATTCCACTTAGTAAATTATGTCTGATTTGTCCCTATTGGAGGAACTTCTAACTTATATTTTTGACCTATCCAAAAAAGCAGTCTGGAATTTAGTAAAGGCCATGTTTACATGCAATTGTATCTATTGTCAACATAGTATGCAACAAACAACTCCAAATACCAATGGTTTCAATAAAAAGCATTTACTTTGCTCAAAGTCTGAAAGTTATTTAGAATTTTCTACTAGTATTAGCTAGATCTGTTCACATGATCAGGTATTATTTGTCTATTTGACCATATTGACACAAGTGGAATGATTTGTTTCTAACTCTGTCTCAGTTGCCAGGAAAGCAAATCTGGGCATGCATTCATGGTAATGGCTTCAGCACAAGAACTGAAGTTGAAATATGCAAGCGCTCAGTCAAGGTTCTAAGTGCATCACATCTGTTAATATGCCATTGTCCAAACTAGATGATACTGCCAAGCTCATAATGAAGAAGGAAAATAATACACAAGCTCTTTTAGGAAGAGAAACTGGAAATTCACATAGTAAAGGACATGGCTACAAGGGTGATAGATCTGGAGACCTTAATGCAATCAATTTTGAGAATTCCATTAGCCTAACATTATATGTTGTAAATGTACAGGGAATGACCTTTATTTTAATTTTTTTGGGGAGGGTGGCCTTTATATTTAAGTTAGGAGAGAGATTCAACTTTATATAAAATACTAAACAATTTTCTTGGTATTACTCCTTAAATACTCTGATTTTTCAATTTTCTAAGTTATATAGTTTTAAAAATCTGACTTTAAAGTCAAAGACTTTAATGCTTTATTCTACATATTTCCCTAGATTTTTGGCAAGTTATCTTTTGAGCATTGTCTTTAAGTTACATCAGTCACTGAAAATATCACATCTTTCTATTTTAACTGCCATGTTGCAGTATGTTCTAGGGAGATCATTAATCACTACTTTGAAACTTGAACTACTTAAATTCTTCATTTTATCAAAGTTCTTCAGTCATTTTACAGTAACTCAAGCTGGTGACATTTTCAAAAATTAACTTTTTAAGAAAATTTATAGTGTATATTGTGTAATTTTTATGTTTGCATTCTATATTAAGTTCTAGTTATTGAACTTGAAGCATTTCTGAAGTATAGTGTGTAAATTCGGAGAAGGTAATGGCAACCCACTCCAGTACTCTTGCCTGGAAAACCCCATGGGCAGAGGAGCCTGGTAGGCTGCAGTCCATGGGGTCGCTAAGAGTCAGACACGACTGAGCGACTTCACTTTCACTTTTCACTTTCCTGCATTACAGAAGGAAATGGCAACCCACTCCAGCGTTCTTGCCTGGAGAATCCCAGGGACTGAGGAGCCTCGTGGGCTGCCGTCTATGGGGTCGCACAGAGTCGGACAGGACTGAAGCGACTTAGCAGCAGCAGCAGCAGCAGCAGCAGCAGCAGCGTGTAAATTAACTATTATAGCGCTATGAAAAAATATTCAAATTAATATTTGAAAATCAAGAAAGCATAAGCCATTTATCAGCTAATATTAATTATATGTCACTCATTATAGAGAGAAAATAAAAATGTTTTATTTACTTGTTTATGTATTGGTAGTAGAGCTTCATTAATCTTTTAAGGTACCAAGTAAATGTCAAAATGCAAGTAAAAGAAAAAGAGACAAGAAAATAACCTTAACACTTTCTTTTCAAATTTAGGGAGGTTGACTAAATATTTATCAATGTGTTCATGACTTTAAATTTCCATAAGTTTTAGCTCTATTAAGGAGGTAATTTTGACTCCTTACATGGAAGAATATTTCACCTAAAATAAGTGGTTCACTATTTCTTGAACTAAAAACATAAGTAGAAAACTAAGAATTGTTAAATATAACCAGTAAAAAAAATTTAAGATGATGTGTATTCAGAATTCTTTCACTATGTAAATGCTAATTAAGCATTTACCAAGTTTTATATATATATATATATATATATATATATTTATTTATTATCTAATTTGTTGTTGTTATGTAGTCACTAAGTCGTGTCCAACTCTTTCATGACCTCATGGACTGTAGCCAGTAGGCTCCTCTGTCCATGGGATTTCCCAGGCAAGAATATTGGAGTGGATTGCCATTTCCATCTCCAAGGATCTTCCTAACCCAGGTATCACATCTGCATCTCCAATGAGATGGCAGGCAGATTCTTTACCAATGAGCAGGCACATTCTTTACAAATGAGCCACCTGGGAAGCCCTTATTATTGGATATGTCATAATTTTCCCCTAAGTTTTGCATTTAAGGAAATGTAAGGAATGTACCAGATTCAGAAACTTAGTTTTTTAAAGCAAGTATTGAATAGCATACTACATATAATTATATATGATTGTATATAGGAAGGAAAATAGCTGAAGGAAAAAGAACTATATATCTTCATCTTATGACCATACTGTACAAATAAAATACTGAGTTGAAATTAAAGAAACACTAATGCATTCTAATAGGGTTCTTCAAATTTGTGCCTTTAATAAATCTACTTCCTTTTATCATTTACATTTTACAAATGTGAAGCATGAATTGAGTGAATGACCTTTAGCTTGAGGTGGCTTTGGTGGGGGTGGAGGGGGTGTTGATTTTTCAAGTGAAAATTAAATCAATTAAGGATCTATGATATACAATAGGGGCTTCCCAGGTGGTTCAGTGGTAAAGAAACAACCTGCCAATGCAGGTCACAAAGAAGACATGGGTTTGATCCCAGGGTTGGGAAGATCCCCTAGAGGAGGAAATAACACCTCACTCCAGTATTCTTGCCTGGAAATCCCGTGGACAGAGGAACCTGGAAGGCTGCAGTCTATGGGTTAGCAAAGAGTTGGACATGATTGAGCAACTGAACACACACAGTATACTATAATATACGGGGAGGATCAGAAAAGTCATACTCTGTGGTTAGGGCTTCCACTGAAGTGTAGGAGAAAGGTATGTAACTGAAATAAAATGGAATTTGAGATTTGGTGGCGGGGGAAAGGGGGAAGTGGCATTCTTACTAGGAATCTGGAAAAATATACTAGAGGAAATATTATTTGAGAATAGACTAGCATATCTTGTAGATGAGGGCAGGAGGAATGACATTTGGGTCTTAGGAAATGCAGAAATCCTCCTATAACTGAGAAGGTGCAGTGCATGTATAACCTGGGGCATATACTAGAGTGGTTGGAAAGATAAGCATATTGTAGCCAAGAACATGGAGGGTTTTGAGTACCATGATATTATCTTTTGATCTTTTGATTTGATTATCATGGAAGAAGGAAAACTACTCTTTTTTTTATTTGAAGGAGGCATGAATTGATTAGGGGCTATACATGGGGTCACAAAGAGTTGGACATGACTGAATGACTTCACTTCACTTCACTTCCCTGGTGACTCATATGATAAGGAATCTGCCTGCAATGTGGGAGACCTGGGTTCAATCCCTGGGTTGGGAAGATCCCTGAAGGAAGGCATGGCAATCCACTCCAGTATTCTTGCCTGAAGAATCCCATGGACAGGAACCTGGCAAGCTGTAGTCCATGGGCTCACAAAGAGTTGGACAGGAAGAAAAGTTATGACCAACCTAGATAGTATATTCAAAAGCAGAGACATTACTTTGCCGATTAAGGTCTGTCTAGTCAAGGCTATGGTTTTTCTTGTGGTCATGTATGGATGTGAGAGTTGGACTGTGAAGAAGGCTGAGCACCGAAGAATTGATGCTTTTATTTTATTTTTTTTTTATTTATTTTTTTGAATTGATGCTTTTAAACTGTGGTGTTGGAGAAGACTCTTGAGAGTCCCTTGGACTGCAAGGAGATCCAACCAGTCCATTCTGAAGGAGATCAACCCTGGGATTTCTTTGGAAGGAATGATTCTAAAGCTGACACTCCAGTACTTTGGTCACCTCATGAAAAGAGTTAACTCATTGGAAAAGACTCTGATACTGGGAGGGACTGGGGGCAGGAGGAGAAGGGGACGACCGAGGATGAGATGGCTGGATGGCATCACGGACTCGATGGACATGAGTCTGAGTGAACTCCAGGAGATGGTGATGAACAGGGAGGCCTGGCGTGCTGCAATTCATGGGGTCGCAAAGAGTCGGACATGACTGAGGGACTGAATTGAACTGAACTGAACTGAGTGACCAAGTCCAGCACACACAGCATGAATTGATTATGGTTTTAAGAATATAAATCAAATGATGTTAGTAGGAGTAGTGAACTGAAGTAGCACAGAAATGCAGCAGTTAATGACACCAGAGAAGAAAACAAATGATTTGACATTTGTTAAGTGAGATGTATGATGTCTTGAACTGGGGGTATAGCATGTATAGGCACCAACAATATATAGAGAAATCATCAAATGGAATTAAAGAAAGAGAACTGACATAGGTATGTGGGGGAGGACTTGAAAATAACAGGGGATACTAGTTTAAGTGATAGTGAGAATTATTCTCGAATAATTAACAGTGATAGAGAATAATATGATTTAATTTTCTAAGCATATTTTATATTTCATATTTTTCTCACTTCATTGAAAATATTTTCATTCTTTTTCATTATTTCATTAACAAATAGGTATTGTGTGTGTGTGTATGTGTGGTCCATTGTCTCTGACTCTTTGGAGCCCATACACTGTAGACCATCAGGCTCCTGTGTCCATGGAATTATTTTCCAGGCAAGAATTCTGGAGTGACTTGCCACGTCCTCCTCCAGGGGATCTTCCCCACTCAGGATTGAACCTGTGTCTCTTGCATCTCCTGCACTGGCAGGCAGATTCTTTACCACCACGCTACCTGGAAAGCCCCATACTAAACATTCAATTCAGTTCAGTTCAGTTGCTCAGTCGTGTCCGACTCTTTGTGACCCCATGGATCGCAGCACGCCAGGCCTCCATGTCCATCACCATCTCCTGGAGTTCACTCAGACTCATGTCCATAGAGTGAGTGATGCCATCCAGCCATCTCATCCTCTGTCATCCCCTTCTCCTCCTTTCCCCAATCCCTCCCAGCATCAGAGTCTTTTCCAATGAGTCATCTCTTCACATGAGGTGGCCAAAGTACTGGAGTTTCAGCTTCAGCATCATTCCCTCCAAAGAAATCCCAGGGCAGATCTCCTTCAGAATGGACTGGTTGGATCTCCTTGCATTTATATTTAACTTTATATGCCTCTCCAAATATTGTCACTGTCTCCATATTTTCATCTCCACATCCATTATTATCCCTATAACGTCACCTCTACTTGTTTAGAAAGAGACATCCAAAATAAAACAACTTTAGTATCCTCGTTTCACTTCAAATTTTCATATCTTTGTTGTTCTCCTCTTTTCATGTTCTCTTTTTTCCCCTAAATCTACACTTTTCTCATGTTTTTAAGAATAATACCAATGAATCCATCTTTAACTTTTCCCCTTTTTTTTTTTTAAATTTTCTGTATCTAATTACTTCCATAGTCCTTACCTTTGGTTACTTGATTTGTAATCATTAGTTCTGTTTGCCAAATAGGTCTAGTTCTCCTTGCATCTGGGCACACAGTAATGGTAGCATCTTACTTTTTGGTCTTTGTGATAGAATGAAGAAAATAGGTATGAAGTCCAATTTGTGTGTGTGTGTCACTTCTGGAGCAATATATTTAATTTGTTGGATCACAATAATAAAGGCCTGGTTTCCTATTTTGGAAGAGTTATTAGCATTTCTCAAAATGGTGACTGAGCTTCTGAGTGTCTCTGATGAGAAGAGACATCTCATGATGCAAAGGTCATACACATACACGTGAGAAACATATCTTTCTGTTGCAAACCACTAGTGTTTAGGGATTGTGTATTATAGAATAACTTGGCTTATTCTAATTGATAAATTTGTGCCTTTTCCAATTCTACTTTAAGCCCATGTAAACTATAATTGGAGAAAACTCTAAATTGACTTCTCAATTGTTAGTTGGACACATTAATTTCTGCTTCCTCAACACTGTCAATTTTTATGTTAAAATTGTTTTTAGTGAGTATAGCCCTTCCATATTGATATTTAGTTAGTTGTTTTATCCACTGGTAATATAAGAACTAATAAGGAAAAAACTATGTTGATACAATTGTTTACTTATGGTATTCATTTATTTATGCAATGAATATGTATTAAGTGCTTACTAGAAGGCAATGGCACCCCTCTCCAGTACTCTTGCCTGGAAAATCCCATGGGCAGAGGAGCCTGGTAGGCTGCAGTCCATGGGGTCGCTAAGAGTCAGACACAACCGAGCGACTTCACTTTCACTTTTCACTTTCATGCATTGGAGAAGGAAATGGCAACCCACTCCAGTGTTCTTGCCTGGAGAATCCCAGGGACGGGGGAGCCTGGTAGGCTGCGGTCTATGGGGTCACACAGAGTCGGACACGACTGAAGCGACTTAGCAGCAGCAGCATGTTCTATTAGCTAGCATTGCAGCATTGAATCAAACAGGTAAAGATAACTGCTTTTAAGAAGATTGCATTCTAGTGTCATTTAAAATGGGAGAAAATTTATAATCAAGTTAAATATATAAAAAAAGCCCAGAGTATAGAATCAATAGTTTATGATATACCAGTTCATGAAATAGTATGTAATATTTAAGATGATGCTTCTTAATACTAATTTAACAATATAATTTAATAGTTATGAATGTAGACCTTGAAATCATATACAAAAAATCTCCCACTAGCCCAGTCTAAGATTTCTAAACTGTGGGCAATAATGCTAGCTATTAAAATATTAAAATGCTAGCTATTAAAATGTTGTTGTGAGAACTATAGTATGATCATCTATGTAAAGTTCCTGGTATAAAGTATTTGCTCAATAAGTGCTAGTGCTGTTATTTCTCCCCTTAATGATATTATTTTTCTCTTTGATGATACATGTTAAAATTATATTTTAAAAGAATATCTATTAATACATGAACATTCTCTATGAAGCAATGCTCATATAAAATGAAGCATCAAAATTTTTATAATACTTTTAATGTTAGAATATCACAAGCATTAATAAATTTGTCAATTTAGTTTGTAAAGCTGGATATAAAACTTTATAGATCATATATTTTAGTTTTGAATATTCTTACACAGTTTATTTTATATCTTGTAATTTTACCATAAGACACATAAAGTAATGTATTTTGGACAATAAAAAATAAGTACTAGAATATATCTTATGTTTTCTCCATTAAGATTAAAAACTGCACATTTTTGTTCTATGTTTTATTTATTTCAAGAAAAGCATATCTACATCTGATTTTTCTGGTTCAAATAATGTATATTTTCCTAACTTTCTTATTCTGCTTTATAAAAGAATAATGCTACCAAGTTTTGGCTCAACTACATTATTAAGGAAGAAACCTACCAAAACTAGAAAATTGTAGAGTATCATGAAATTATAATTTTGTAAGCACAAATTCCACACGGCATTGGCAGTACAAACTGTCTCTTGAGAATCAACAACCATCAGTAAACATCTATTATTTTTTACCTTTTGTTCATTGGTAAATCATAAAATAAGATCTTAAAATACTCTAAATAAATAAATCATGAGTATCAACAGCTGTAGTTTAACTCATCCTTGTCCCTGCTGATTTGGATTGCAAAAGAAAGCAAGCATGAAACAATTCCATTATATTTTCTTTCAGACTATGAGGAACCTAAAAGAACTTTGAAAGTATAAAAGCAAATATATTAAAAATTCATAAATTGAACTTTTTATTTAAATATAGAAACTATAAAGAAGTTAGCATTGGCCTTTGAATCACTTAACACAATGATAAGTGATAATACATGAAACAAGGCAAGTTATCCATATGTGTATATTGATAGTAAGTAATTTTTATCCTAAAAGCATGAATAAGTAGAATGTCCTTTTACATAAATTTAGTCACTGATGCATGCATACATGCGTGTGCATTCAGTCATGTCTGACTCTTTGCAATTCCACAGACTGTAGCACCCCAGGCTCCTCTGTCCGTGGGATTTTCCAGGCAAAAATACTGGAGTGGGTTGCCGTTTCCTTCTTCAGGGGATCTTCCCAACCCAGGGACAGAACCCACAACTCTTGTGTCTCCTGCATTAGCAAATGAGTTCTTTACCAGCTGAACCTTGGGAAGCCTTGTCACTGGTGACTATTAACTTTAAACAAAATAAATCAGCTCAGCCAAAATTGTTAACCACATATTGTAAAGACACATACCATTAATAGAATCAAGGGATCTGAGAACTGAAAAAGATTTAAACAGATATTTGTTTCAAAGTCTCATCTAATGCAGAGATGCCTCCTTAATAGTCTTTATTGTGTTCCTCAGCTTCTATTTCATTTAACATATCAAGATATCTGTATATTTTATTCTTCTTATCTTCATAGTGCTTTTCTTCAGTCTATTTCAATTGTCTTTCAGTGTTTTCATAGAGCCCTCATTAGATCTGTATTCTGTGACTTTCACCTAGGTGAAATCTATCATGATTTGTTGTCTACTAACTGATAGGGCATGTAGATTAATGTTACTCCAATAAAATTTAACTATGAATTATAAATGCTTTCTAATCTACAAATAAAAAACTTAATTCAAATGATATCCCTTAACCAGATTACCAGCACATAACAAATATACATCTAGTGAAGCTTTTTTGAAACTTTTGCAACCTCTAATTCCTGATATTGGTTCATATATAAAATATAGTGAAGCTCTAACACTCAAAGTTTCCTTTCACTTGGTATCTTCCCATGTTTGTTTCAATATCATTGCTTAACTTACAGAGACAAAATCTTCAAGAACACAATGTGCTACTACTATCCCTTCTTTGCTCCTTTCTTTGGCCATTTTAATTATTTTCTCCCTGAAGTTGAAATCTTTAAATGCATATATTAGAAATATTGAAGATTTGCAACACTCTCTTTCAAAAAGCAGTGCCCAAAAGATTTAAAACATATCACTTAAGTACTTTTTTCACATGAAGTGAAGTGAAGTGAAGTCACTCAGTCATGTCCAACTCTTTGCGACCCCATGGACTGTAGCCTACCAGGCTCCTCCATCCAAGGGATTTTCCAGGCAAGCGTACTGGAGTTGGTTGCCATTTCCTTCTTCAGGAGATCTCCTTGACCCAGGGACTGAACCCGGGTCTCCCATATTATAGGCAGACACTTTACTATCTGAGCCACCAGGGAAGAGAGATTCTCTCTTTTTTCACATAGTCACTCCATTTTTCAGCTGAGAGCCAAAAAAAGAAGAAGAAAATGGAAGGAAAGAGACAAAATCTTTTTTCAATCATACAAATTTATTTCGTGTCCATTTTCGTGTGTTTAGCCATGCGTGGGGGAGTAAGTGGAGTAGGAGGAAAGCTGTTAGATTATTGATAATATGTTGATCATCAGTCCCAGGATTTATTTTTGTGAATTTTACATTTTTCTGGGCTTTACAAGTACTCTATTGTGAAGGGGCTGGATCATAGCCTTTTAGTAGATGCAGTTTGAAACAAGAAAATTCATTTCTACAGCATAAAATATTTTGTAAACTGGCCAAGACTTTATTTTCTGACTATTAATGAAGAGTTCTAAATCTGCAAAGCTAATGCACACAACCTTGGATAACTCAAATACAGGTATCATTGAGAATGTTAAACAGAGACAAAACTGTCATCATTTTCTTGCAGAATATTGCCTAAAGTTGTTATCTAGAATCTAATTAAAGGTTAGACACTTTACTGAATAGAGATAAATATAATTTTAGCCATTCCAAATAATCAGCAATCTGTGCAAAAGGTATATAAACCACTTTTTGTTTTGTGCAACAAAAGAAATCATTATATTTTCTTTTAAATAGGCCAATTAAAATATAATTAAAAAAACATAGACTTCACCCCTTGTAAACATACAATTTTTTTTTTTTTTGTATACTCATGGGATTGGACAGCCCTCACCACAATCTAATTTTAGATTATTTTGCTTCTCCCTCCGAATGAAACCCTGTACCTATTAGCAGTCACAATCCCTCTTCTACACCCTTCCCAGATCTAGGCAGATACTAATTTTCTTTTTGTTCTTTACATATTGTCTGTTCTCAACGATGCATATAAATGGAGTGATAAAATATGTGATATTTCATAAAGGCTTTTTAAAATTGGGCTTCCCTGCTGGCTCAGAGGGTAAAGTGTCTGTCTGCAATGCACGAGACCAGGGTTTGATTCCTGAGTCAGGAAGATCCCCTGGAGAAGGAAATGGCAACCCACTCCAGTACTCTTGCCTGGGAAATCCCATAGATGGAGAAGCCGCGTAGGCTACATACAGTCCATAGGGTCGCAAAGAGTCAGACACAACTGAGCGATTTCACTTTTTTTTTTTTAATTTTATTTTTTTGTTTTTATTTATTTATTTATTTTTACTTTACAATATTGTTTTGGTTTTGCCATACATCAACATGAATCTGCCACAGGTTCACTTTTTAAACTGAGCATAGGTTTTTCAAGGTTCATTCATGTTGGAGCATATACTAAATACTAAAAAGTATTTCTTTTTAGTATCAAATAACATTTCATTCTATTTTATTTATCTATCATTAATTGATAAACATTTAAGCTCTTCTGCTTTTTGGCTATTGATAATACTGCTATTTATATTGGTATATTTTTTTTTTCTGTAAATACATGTTTTAGTTATCTTTATATATACTTAGAACAGGTGGGCTGTAGAGTAACTTTATGGTTAAATGTTTGAATCCCCATCGATTTTTCCCTTTATGTCTCTTAATACATGTTTTATGTATTTGGGTGCTCTTATATTAGGTGCATATAAGTTGATGAGTGCAATATCCTCTTCTTGTGTTGATCCTTTTATCATTATATAGTCTACTCCTTTATAGTTCTAAATTGTGTTGATTTAAAGTTTATTTTGTCTGATATAAGTTTTGAAACTCCCACTTTCTTGTCATGGGGTGAAAGGATGGACTGGGAGTTTGGAATTAGTCTCCAAGATTTCAAATTCTAGGTCCATAGATAACAATCACTTTCATAGGACTTACTATGTGCCAATACTATCCTAAGCATATGACAATACCAACCCACTGAATTTTCATAATCCTGAAAGTTAAAGTTCTACAGTTACTCTGGTTTTACAGATGAAACAATTTAGATACAGTTAAATAACTTGCTCAGAGTCACATAATAGTGAGAGGCAAAGCTGGTGTTGGAACCCAGCAGTTCAAGAAAGACTTAGAGATTCATAATATAAGAAAAAAGATAAATTGAAAGAGAAACCTTGAAACACATAACAGATAAACAGTCTAGAAAGAGTTCATATAAATATATAAAATAAAGACAAGTGAGACAGAGGCAAACAACTCAACAGGAAAATGGTAAAGAATAGGAAGAGATAATAAAGAGGTGTAAATATCTACAAAACATATGAAGAGTTGCTTCACTTTAATAGTAAACAGGGATAAGCAAGTTTAAAAAGAAGATTTTGTCACCATTCATAAGGACAAAATTGGGATAGAGTACAAAGCATAGAGCACTATCATACCCAGCTGGTAGGGGTGTAAATCAATATAAACTTTCTAGAGGTCAGTTTTTCCAGTTCCTATCAAAATCTAAAGTAGTTATTATCTTCCATCCAATATTCACTTACTTATCTTTGAAAAATATTTATTTGTTGACTTTTATTAATATGTGACACTGTCCTGAATACTGAGAATAAAACCATGAAAAAGATTCCTTTCATGCACCTTATATTTTGATGGGGATAGGCAATAAATAATAAAATAAATAATTTATTTGATAATTATATCTTATAAAGAAATAAAAAGTATGATTTGATAAAGTGTAGCTGAACTTGTTTTTTTGTGTGTGCTAAAGAAATTACGCTACAGTTACAGTGAACTTCTGTGATGCTCCTTTAAAGAAAGATGATTCTTTTCATTTGGTACCAATTTTCCCATTGATTAAAATATTTATTCAGAAAAGTAATGTGCTGTAAGACATACAAAGGTACAAAATATCTTAGCATTTGAAGATCTTGGAGTCTATTGGAAAAAGTATCCAAGAATTTAGTCACCAGTCAAGTTTGTAGATGTCAAATGATGAAAACTTGTTGGATAAATGGATGTTTGCCTCCTGACTAGTGGAAATAAAAATTCACAAATGACTTTCAATGAAAATCTACTTTGATTAGATTCTACCGGTAATCAGTTGTTTTTTAGCGCCATGCCTTGATGAAACTTTGAGATTGCTCCTGAACACTTCCGAACAGTGCCTGAAGTGGCTAACCATGTACATAGTCTAGCTGTTAGTTACATGTGCGATCCATGACTCTCATATAGAGTAAAAAGTCTTCTAACTCATTTAAGAGCTCCACAGTTGCATAATCACTTAATAAATGATTCCCAATAGGAATCTTGTTTCACTACGAAGTCTGAGCACTCTGAGGTACATTTAAAACATAATTAAATCCTTTTTCTAAGTCATCCCTCAGAGAGTTGCTTTAAAGAAGGAAATATAGCATATTTAATTTAATTAACTATGACATGGTTAGTAGAGTGGACATAGATTGTCATTTGGAACTCCTCTCCTCACTGACTTCAACCTCAGAAGAAAAAAATCAATTGTTTTTGCTGGCAGGAGGGAACTAATACCCAAGCTGGCTTATTTTTCAGATATCTGAGTAGAAAAAAAAGTCCTGCGTAATACAGGAACATTGTTAAGAGAAAGGATTACTAATTAAAGGCAGTTTTGAATGAAATAACAGAAAGAGAAACTCTATTTAGTAAAGGTACAAGACCACGGAGCAATAATGAAAGAGTGAGATTCAGTAAGTAGAGAAAGTTAAATGCCAAGAAATTAATAAGTCTGTAATGACTACATAGAAATAAATGTTAAATCAATCACACACTTTCTTTTATATATCATTTAAAGTTTTTTGTTTTTAAGATAAATCAGTCAAATCAGGCATTTATATAAGCAATTATTGTTTCATTAAAGTTACGGATTGTGATTGTGAGGTCAGAAAAGTTAATAAACCAAATGGATAGTTCTTTAAAATTAAGTATTTATTATGTTTGTCTTTGACATCAAAATTTGTTAGTTTACTTGCAAAGGCAATATTGATTTCAGAAAAAAAAATAATTAGTCCCTGAAATAGTATAATATTAGATATATTTAAAAGGAATGTGTATGGCCATTATGTCATTTCTGCCATACCTTGAACATGCATGCATGTGTGCTAAGTTGCTTCAGTCCTGTCCAACTCTGTGTGACCCTATGGACTGCAGCCTGCCAGTCTCTCCTGTCCATAGATTTTCCAGGTAAAAATACTGGAGTGGTTTGCGGTGCCTCTTCCAGGGGATCTTCCTGACCCAGGGATGAACCCACGTCTTTTATGTCTTCCTAAGTTGGCAGGTGGGTTCTTTACCACTAGCGCCACCATGGAATCACACCTTGAACATAAACTATGCCTTTCATGCCTCCATCCCTTTGGGTTATGTTCTTCTCCCTGTTACACACCAGTCTCTGTTCTCAGCTTCCAATTCCAAGTCATCATTCAAGGCCATTTCAAAGTCACATTTTATGCAAAACTTTCCCAGAATTCTCCTGTTGATTCTTTATTTTTTACTGACACCTTGTTAATATCCTGACTGTAGCTCTTAACATATTTAGTTATGTTTTTGTTGGCTTCTCCCGATATACTCAATTTCTTAACAGCAAAGCTTATGACTTTCTTTCATCTACATATTGATATTATCCAGCAAAATTTCTTTCACATGGTACACAAACAAGGATTCATTAATTTGAAGAGCACAGAAGCATCTAAGATCATAGCATACTAATTAATGTTATACAATTTAGTTTGCAATTTTCCTTTGGTTTAGTAAAGTGGAAAATACTTTTTAAATAGGCAAACATGTTCATAATGGTTTAGAAACAGCATCAGAATTTATTATGGAATATACTTTGTAATCCTAAATTATTTAGACTTTCAAGGAGATTTTCCCTCTAGCTCACACTTCCACTTTAGAGATAAAAATTCACTTTGAATGGATTACGTGATGAATTTAGTATTTCTTGAATTTTGTTTCAGGGAACACTAAGTTAAGGTGTTCAATGAAAAAGAATACCAAAGGACAAATTTTTTTGAACTATACTAAATATAATAGTCTCTTTATGTTTGGTCACTCACTATATATATTAAATATTAGGAATTCTAAACATTTTTATAATGTGTTTGATTATGAAACATTTTATTGTGATTTAATAAACAGAGTCCCTTAGTACCTATTTATAAAACTACCTGAGTAGTTGCCAGCAAGTAGCTTGTTGCCAGCAAGCTATCTGGGGACAAAATCATCACCAGAATATATATTCCATACATCTTAAATATACTTCAAAACTGCAATGGTTTGTTATTATACTAATCCTTTCATTTATAAAATAAAGCATGTAAATAATTTCCAAAACACTAAGGAATATATTATTTCATTTGATACCTCAAATGTGGGTCTGGAGTTCTTTTTTTCAGATAGTAGCCTTCAGGCAAAGATATCTCAAAGGTAAAATGTTCATATTGGGTAATTTTTATAAAAAAATAAAATTGAGGAACAGAATGCTAGCTTCCTTGACCTTGAAAGAGTCTCCAATCATGAATTCTTCCCATTGTCCATGTATGAGAAAGTTAACATAGGCAAATCTAACTGCTTTTGTTGTCTGTTGTAATGTATTTGTGCTTTCAAGTTGTGTTTGTTATCCTTGGAGCTAAATGAAATTGCACCAACTGTGAAACTTTTGTGCAGCTGTCTTATTTTCCTTCTCTAATAACTTAACAAGTATTGGTAATCTATAAGTAGCATCATTTGCCCATTCTAACCTTGGGAACCCTGCATTTCAATTTCCTCTTCAGTATATTGAAGTAGAAATGGTAGGTAACATCGTGACACAAGATTCTTCATGATTTCTCCAGCTTCAGCTTGCTTTTCAGGTTAAATGTCTCTATGAGTATAAAGGTTGAATTGAAAAATATTAGGAGTTTATTTGTTTTCATCTGATAAATCATTTTTATATCCTGCAAATTTTCCAGTGCAAAGTCTAAGGGCCTCAGCAGTTTTTTCAGTGTTGTTCAAAAGGAACAGAGATCAAAGGGTCCTATCTATTAAGCTCTCAAAAAGCTGCTTACCAAAACCTTCAAATTATCAACAGTATTTATCAGGCACAACGAGTCCTTCAGCTTCTATGGAATATAAGGTATAAAACATAGGCTTGTTCTCAACCTAGTTGGAGAGGCATGATGCATATTCTCAAGGCATGCCTTTATGATACATGATAGCATTTTACATTCTTATAATAAAGTAGTTAATTGTATAATGAATTAGAAAATATAATATACATACAGAGTACATAAAATCAGGAGAAAGAAGGAAGAGAAAAGAATATTCAATGTGCCACAAAAAGACTAGAAAGTCATCATCAGTTCATGAATCTGCAGTTTTCTCTCTGAGTTGCTGTCTCCTTGCTGCTGACTTTGCAGGCTTTTGGTGCTATATTCTGAGATACCATATGTGAAAGCGCTTCCTAAATTGCAATCTTCTATAAACATGTAAGTAATACTACCATCAGTTTTGCCAAGAAAATACACTGGTCATAGCAAACACCCTCTTCAAACAACACAAGAGAAGACTCTATACGTGGACATCACCAGATGGTCAACACCGAAATCAGATTGATTATATTCTTTGCAGCCATAGATGGAGAAGCTCTATACAGTCAACAAAAACAAGACCAGGAGCTGACTGTGGCTCAGATCATGAACTCCTTATTGCCAAATTCAGACTTAAATTGAAAAAAGTAAGGAAAACCACTAAACCATTCAGGTATGACCTAAATCAAATCCCTTATGATTATACAGTGGAAGTGAGAAATAGATTTAAGGGACTAGATCTGATAGATAGAGTGTCTGATGAACTATGGACAAAGGTTTGTGACATTGTACAGGAGACAGGGATCAAGACCATCCCCATGGAAAAGAAATGCTAAAAGGCAAAATGGCTGTCTGGGGAGGACTTACAAATAGCTGTGAAAAGAAGGGAAGTGAAAAGCAAAGTAGAAAAGGAAAGATATAAGCATCTAAATGCAGAGTTCCAAAGAATAGCAAGAAAAGATAAGAAAGCCTTCCTCGGCGATCAATGCAAAGAAATAGAGGAAAACAACAGAATGGGAAAGACTAGAGATCTCTTCGAGAAAATTAGAGATACTAAGGGAACATTTCATGCAAAAATGGGCTTGATAAAGGACAGAAATGGTATGGGCCTAACAGAAGCAGAAGATATTGAGAAGAGGTGGCAAGAATACACAGAAGAACTATACAAAAAAGATCTTCACGACCAGTATAATCACGATGGTGTGATCACTCACCTAGAGCCAGACATCCTGGATTGTGAAGTCAAGCGGGCCTTAGAAAGCATCACTACAAACAAAGCTAGTGGAGGTGATGGAATTCCAGTTGAACTATCTCAAAACCTGAAAGATGATGCTGTGAAAGTGCTGCACTCAATATGCCAGCAAATTTGGAAAACTCAGCAATGGCCACAGGACTGGAAAATGTCAGTTTTCATTCCAGTCCCAAAGAATGGCAATGCCAAAGAATGACCAAACTGCACAATTGCACTCATCTCACATGCTAGTAAAGTAATGCTCAAAATTCTCCAAGCCAGGCTTCATCAATACGTGAACAGTGAATTTCCAGATGTTCAAGCTGGTTTTAGAAAAGGCAGAGGAACCAGAGATCAAATTGCCAACATCTGCTGCATCATTGAAAAAGCAAGAGAGTTCCAGAAAATCATCTATTTCTGCTTTACTGACTATGCCAAAGCCTTTGACTGTGTGGATCACAACAAACTGTGGACAATTCTGAAAGAGATGGGAATACCAGACCACCTGACCTACCTCTTGAGAAAGCTATATGCAGGTCAGGAAGCAACAGTTAGAACTGGACATGGAACAACAGACTGGTTCCAAATAGGAAAAGGAGTACGTCAAGGCTGTGTATTGTCACCCTGCTTATTTAACTTCTATGCAGAGTACATCACGAAAAATGCTGGACTGGAAGAAGCACAAGCTGGAATCAAGATTGCCAGGAGAAATATCAATCACCTCAGATATGCAGATGACACCACCCTTACGGCAGAAAGTGAAGAGGAACTAAAAAGCCTCTTGATGAATGTGAAAGAGGAGAGTAAAAAAGTTTACTTAAAGCTCAGCATTAAGAAAATGAAGATCATGGCATCTGGTCCCATCACTTTATGGGAAATAGATGGGGAAACAGTGGAAACAGTGTCAGACTATTTTTTGGGTGCTCTAAAATCACTGCAGATGGTGACTGCAGCCATGAAATTAAAAGACGCTTACTCCTTGGAAGAAAAGTTATGAACAACCTAGACAGTATATGCAAAAGCAGAGACATTACTTTGCCAACTAAGGTCTGTCTAGTCAAGGCTATGGTTTTTCCAGTGGTCACATATGGATGTGAGAGTTGGACTGTGAAGAAAGTTGAGCGCCAAAGAATTGATGCTTTTGAACTGTGGTGTTGGAGAAGACTCTTGAGAGTCCCTTGGACTGCAAGGAGATCCAACCAGTCCATTCTAAAGGAGATCAGCCCTGGGATTTCTTTGGAGGGATTGATTCTGAAGCTGAAACTCCAGTACTTTGGCCACCTCATGGGAAGAGTTGACTCATTGGAAAAGACTCTGATGCTGAAAGGGATTGGGGGCAGGAGGAGACAGGGATAACCGAGGATGAGATGGCTGGATGGCATCACTGACTCGATGGATGCGAGTCTGAGTGAACTCCAGGAGACGGTGATGGACAGGGAGGCCTGGCATGCTGCGATTCATGGGGTCGCAAAGAGTCGGACACAACTCAGCGACTGAAATGAAATGAACTGAACTGAACTGATTACTACCATCACCTATAGGCCCACCAATCATTTCCTGAATGCTTGTTGACAAATCATTATAGGGATATGATGATCCTAACTTTATTTTACACTTATTTTCTAATAGTTTAGAATCTATATTATTCTAAATGTTAATGTATCTGGTTAATGATGTGACATCCCAGGTCAGATTTCCTGCTATCCTAACTCTGACCTCGGTTAGGGTACTTAATCTCTTTGTGCTCATTCCTTTATCTGTGAAGTGAAGAAAAGAGTATAGCATATCTTTTAGGATTTGGGGAAAGAGTAAATAAGCTAATATAAGTAAAGTGCTTAAGAACTGCTCCTGTTACTTGGTGTACACTCAAAAATCTGTTAACTGATCAGGAAAGTAAGATGTTCCAAGATTAGATGCTATTGAAGCATCAAAAACCTGAGGGACAAAAGAAGTAAACCTCCTAGAATCACATGGTAAAGTTAATCACCATAAGCACTGACTTGAGGCTTCAATTGTGTCTGAATGCAGCCCCGTGGGGATAACCTATCAAGGGTATCTAAATTTTGATTATTCTTCCTGCTTATCTCTACTTTTTTTTTGGTCAATTCCTGATGATTTGATATAAGAAATATTCACCTTTTTGCTATGTACTTCTATATTATCTGTGGCTCAATATCCTCTACTTAACCTGTAATTTAGACCAACCAGTATTCTAAACAGAAGATTCTTTGCACATTACTCTCAAAACGAATGATAACTTGTTATTAGAATGATTTCCAGCAAGAGTTAAAGTGTTGGCCCTGACAGTTATTAGGTATGTGATATTATGGGTCATAAAAAGAGTACTTACATTAGATGTGAAACTTTCCTTTAGAAAATGAAAGTAATAGATGCAAATCATTTCTCCACACTTAGTAAGCACTGTAATTTAATATTGCTTCTATACTGTTTTATTTCTCAGACTTGTTTGCTTTTCTTCATTACCTTTCTCTTCTTGTTTACTTCGTTTCTTTTTTTCATTTCATCATTCATCCTTCTCTTCTGCCAGTCATTGTTGTGTTCTTTTTTTCTGGATCCTTTTCTTGAAATCTCTCTTCTGCTTACATCTCACATCCAGTTCTATCAATTTTTTCATTGCATCTTCCCATATGTACATTATTTTCCATTTATTCCCACAGCTGGCATTCAGACTGGGCCCTTCCAATACTATTATCATAAACTTTTTCATATTTTCATATAATAAAACTTTAGATTTAATCAAGAGAACTATTTACTAATTAAAACATATCCCAAACTAGTCATAACTTCTTAATATCATGCATTGTCACAGTTATGACATTGCTTTGTTAATATAAATAATGACTTCTTAAAGTCATGGATCTCTATGAGGAATTTACACAAAGTTTCATATACAAACTAATTATCCCATGTTTCCACCATGGGAAACAAACAGGAATATTTATACATATTCGATTTGCTTTTCTAATTACTACAATGTTTCATCATAACAAACCAACTTGAGACACTTGGAATATTTGAACACTTAAATGTGCATATTCAGGGCCTATTATTAGTCCCAATATCTAGGTCAACTTAGCTTCAGTTTATTATGGATCTTCTTCCATCTAGTATCTTAATATTTCCAAATATTTTTGTTTAGTACAAATAGCTATCTAACTATATATATTATACTAAACTCACCTATATAGTTTTAATGGGATATCTGAGAGTTTGCCAGTATTCTTTATATCCATTTGAAGTTTCTGTTTCTCTAAAGTATAAGGCTGGTCAATTTCAGAAAAATCTAGGTGCTTTCTCAGTTTTATTGCCAAAATGCCAAATATGAGGAAGTTTTCTCTTATCTCCAAAAGAAGCACTTTCTTTAGAAACTTTTATCGCAATCATAAGACTGGATGCTTTTAAGACTCTCAAGCTTTAGGATTTATAAATAGGGCTCAGAGAATTTCCACAATACATTTTGAGAAATAAGAGTACCTTTAAAATACATATGTGTGTGTGTGTGTGTGTGTGTGTGTGTGTGTGTGTGTGTATGCTTGCATGCTCAGTTGCTTGGGTCATGTCGGACTCTTTTGCAACCCCATGGACTGTAGCCCTCCAGGCTCCTCTGTCCATGGGATTTCCCAGGCAAGAGTACTGGAATGGGTTGCCATGGGGATCGTACCAGAGTCTCCTGGGTTCTTTAACACTGAGTCACCGAGGAAGTAAGGAAACAGCCAGAGGACAATGCCCATTTGAATACATTATTTTTCCTTTCATTTAATCATTCATTAATTGAGAATAGTGAGCTCCTTTTCAAGTGCCAGATCCTTGGTTGAACTCAAGTTCATATATAAAAGATAGTAGGACAAGTCATTTTATCCATTAATTTTACCGATCATTAAAAGAGTTTTACTTTCCATAGCTATTAATGCAAAATACCATATAAAGCACTGAGGTGGTTCACAACATGATAATGGAAGATACAGAATAAGTAAATTAATGATTTCAAATGTGTAAGGCTCTGTAATGGAGATAAATAGAAAGGGCAGTAATAATATTTTGGACGTTATTAGAAAATTTTCCACAGAGAAATGTTCTAAGATGACATTTTTACCTGAGTTCTAAAGTATAAGAGTTCTTCAAGTTAAGAAGTTGGGAGGAGAAATTTAGCTTGGTAAATGAAATACTGGGTTTAAACTATTTTGGTATTGTTGCATTTTGCACATAGATGAGGAGGCAGTGACAAATTTGAAAGAGAAGGCAGAATTAAAAATACAAAGGATAGAAATGAGTAAGATTTTATTGGAGATCTATTATCAGCAAGGGGTTTCTTTGGTGGCTCAGTGGCAAAGAACCCACCTGCTAATGCAAGAGATGTGAGTTTGTTCCCTTGTTCAGGAAGATCCCCTGAAGAATGAAATGGCCTGGGAAATTCCATGGACAGAGGAGTCTGGAGGACTACAGCCCATGGGGTTATAAAAGAGTCAGACATGACTTAGCAATGAAACAACAACAACAATGGTCAGCAACATAATTAACAACAATTTAATCAAATCTCCAGCATTCTCTTCTGGGAAATCCCATGGATAGAAGAGCCTGGCGGGCTGCAATCCAGAGCTTGCAAAGAGTCAGACATGATTTAGTGAGTAAACAACAAATAACAACAATGTTCACAAAGGTTCAACAAAATAAATATAATGGTCCTTCATTTAAAAAATTAAATTTCTGAAATGTAGAAAGGTTTAGCATTTCTTAAGGCCACCCAGCTAAGAAACTGTAGAACTGGATCCAAAGCCCAGAATATCTGCCCACAGACCTTGCTTTTTTTCCACTATAGAGCAAAAAGAATGGATTACAAATACTTTACAGTAAATAATAGACACTTTAAAAAATGAGCAATGTAGAGTCACTACATATTTTTAGCATGAGAATAGCATTATGATTCTAGATTTTATAAGATAATTTTGGAAGCAATATATATATAACAGAAAATAGCAAGGGAGTCTAGGACAAGAAAGATTAAAGAGAAATAATAACAATAATGACAATAAGAATTAATAGTTATTGAATGCTATGAGTCAGTCATTATGTTTATACCCTACATACTATTATTTAATACTCAGCAAAATTGTTAAAGGTAGTCACTTTTACTATTCTCATTTTTCAAACATGGAAAAGTGGTCAATGATTCCAGGTCTGTGTTAATTTTAGCCCTAAAAAATCCCATGTTTCAGGAAGCCCCCTCTGTCTAATGCAAATTGATTTTGAGTCCCTAGGTCTTGAACTGATGAAATAATTTAACAGAATCCAAGGACTAGATATAGTGAAGCAATAATTTAAATTCAGGCAATCTTACTTTGGAAACATATATATCCTTGGGCAAGGTACTTAATCTTTTTATGGTTTAGTTTCTTCCAGGATAAAGTAAAGATAACATCAATTTCCACCTCATGGAATGTTTTAATGGTGAAAGTAAACTGATAATTCATAAAAATGTTTAGGCCAGTGTGTGGCACATCAAAAGAGCTCAATACATGTTAGCCACTTTATTCATAACTGCACTATTTCTGTTTATGTATATTTATGGTGAATATAAGAGAATAAACTCATGACAGAGAATGGTCAGAATGAAATTAAGAACCCAAGTTTTGGGTAAGGAAGTTGTTATTGTTGCTGTTTTAGCTTTAGAGACTGACTAGATAGGAACTGCGGAGAAGGCAATGGCACCCCACTCTAGTACTCTTGCCTGGAAAATCCCATGGGTGGAGGAGCCTGGTAGGCTGCAGTCCATGGGGTCAATAAGAGTTGGACACGACTGAGCGACTTCACTTTCACTTTTCACTTTCCTGCATTGGAGAAGGAAATGGCAACCCACTCTAGTGTTCTTGCCTGGACAATCCCAGGGACTGGGGAGCCTGGTGGGCTGCCATCTATGGGGTCGCACAGAGTCGGACACGACTGAAGCGACTTAGCAGCAGCAGCAGCAGCAGATAGGAACTGCATTAATTTAGGAAGAACTTGAAGAGTATTATGTTTATTTGTGATAAATAATGAGATTTGTGCTTAAAATGCTGAATTGCAAATACTAAAGTATATTTACTGTGTCTTATACATTCCAGCCTTTTAAAAGTAGGACCTAGCTGCAGGTAGACAGGTTGTTGTAAACCTGAGTCATACAAATTTAACATTATTCCCAGGAGACTTTTTCTATTTTGTTAACAACTTTGTTGTGGTGAGTTAAAATTTTATATATTTATTTATTTTTATAAATATCACTCAATAATGAGGCAGAGAGTGAAACAAACAAAAAAAAGAACAGGAAAAGGGTGACTATGTCCTCAAAGACAGCTATAACTCAAAAAACTTCCAGGGCTTCTGCACTCCTGCTATAATTACTCCTCTGATGCTTTAGAACTCATGATAAACAGGTATCTTATTTGATTACCAAATACGTCTCAGTAGCTAATATCTATGTGCTATAAATATCTCTCAAATGGAAGTCAGTGAAACTAAAATTGTGAAAAGAGCAATTCAGATAGCTGAAGATGCCTTTTCTGAAAGGATTCATGCTGGTAAATTCAGAAGTTTAGCAACTGTAATCATGTAAATGTTTCTCTTTGGATCGAATTTCCTTGATGATAATTTTGGTAATTTGGGAGTCTATTTTAAAGGCGGTAGTACACATACTCAATTCAATACAACAATCATGGCACATGTACCTACTATGTCCCAAACACTGGTTTAAGTGCTTGTGAATTTAAAACTAACAAAAAATTTAAAGATCTCAGTTTCCTACCCATACTCAGTCAAAGAAGGCACTGGATAACCACAGTCGAATGGGATAATATGCCATTGTTATAATAAATGATTATAAGGTACAGAAGCAAATTAATCATCTTTCATTCAAAATAGTTTTCTCAGAGGATGATACCACAATTCATTTATTCATTCATAAAAACCAGAATTCTTGTTCATCTTCCCATTTTCTACCTCAAATTAATTAATATTATTTATTTTCATTATATCCCAGTAGCACTTTTTACTTCTCTCTGGTATCACTGGCCATGAGGACAATAATGTTTGCCTCTGGCCCCATCTCAATCCACATAAACTAAAAATTTGATTATGGGGATAGGGTGACCTCTGCTTAAAACCCTGTGTTACCTATGTTCTGTATTACCTATGCTCCTTAGCAGAGCATATAAAGATAATCAAACATTGACTGAATGAGTGAATAAAAAAAAAATTATTCTTTACCCTACCTAAGCTTATTTTTTACTTTCCCCCAAATAGCGGGACATCTAGCTAAAGAGAGCTACTGGTTTTATGAATATGCCATGATCTCAGATGCCTCTTGTTCTTTTACCTGCTTCTGCTTCTCTGTTCTGTTCTTTCTTTCAATCCCATTCTCATTATGAGGTCCTCTTCACATTCCCATATATATTTTGTCTTTCCTAAACCCTGAAGATTTAAAATTCCTCTTCTCTCTCCTCTGTATACACTGTGTCTAATATTTCTGTGCTTATAATTTTCCTATTAGTCTTGAATCTCTTTAACTGATCATGAACAATTTGTGGTAATAATATTATCGTTTGTCTTTTTTGCTTTAATTCCTTACCATGTAGAATTTGAGACACAGTAGTTTAGTTTACTAATGTATCTGTTGATTAAAGACACATATAAAGTGGGCAAGTAATGTAGAAGTACTACTGTAGTCATAAAAGTAAAATAATAAAAACCATTTATCAGTCCATTACATTTTATAATTTACAGAAAGTTTTACAGACATTATCTCATTTCAGTATCATTGATATGAGGTCAGTTACTATAAAGGTAAAATGCAACTATGCCAAAATGAAAGCAGAAAATTTTGTCTTTTTTCTTTTAAGCTTTCCACTGATGGATGTTTAAAAAATAAATCAGGTGAAATTCATTGTTTTGGGGTGAAATGTCCTATAGATATCAATTAGGTCTAATTGATCTAAGGTATCATTTAAAGTTTGCGTTTCTTTGTTAATTTTCTGTTTAGTTGATCTGTCCATAGGTGTGAGTGGGGTATTAAAGTCTCCCACTATTATTGTGTTATTGTTGATTTCCCCTTTCATACTTGTTAGCATTTGTCTTACATATTGCGGTGCTCCTATATTGGGTGCATATATATTTATAATTGTTATATCTTCTTCTTGGATTGATCCTTTTATCATTATGTAGTGGCCTTCTTTGTCTCTTTTCACAGCCTTTGTTTTAAAGTCTATTTTATCAGATATGAGTATTGCCACTCCTGCTTTCTTTTGGTCTCTATTTGCGTGGTATATCTTATTCCAGCCCTTCACTTTCAGTCTATATGTGTCCCTTGTTTTGAGGTGGGTCTCTTGTAAGCAGCATATAGAGGGGTCTTGTTTTTGTATCCATTCGGCCAGTCTTTGCCTTTTGGCTGGGGCGTTCAACCCATTTACGTTTAAGGTAATGATTGATAAGTATGATCCCGTTACCATTTACTTTATTGTTTTGGGTTCGGGTTTATACACCCTTTTCGGTTTCCTGTCTAGAGAATATCCTTTAGAATTTGTTGGAGAGCTGGTTTGGTGGTGCTGAATTCTCTCAGCTTTTGCTTGTCTGTAAAGCTTTTGATTTCTCCTTCGTATTTGAATGAGATCCTTGCTGGGTACAGTAATCTGGGCTGTAGGTTATTGTCTTTCATCACTTTAAGTATGTCTTGCCATTCCCTCCTGGCCTGAAGAGTTTCTATTGAAAGATCAGCTGTTATCCTTATGGGAATCCCCTTGTGTGTTATTTGTTGTTTTTCCCTTGCTGCTTTTAATATTTGTTCTTTGTGTTTGACCTTTGTTAATTTAATTAATATGTGTCTTGGGGTGTTTCGCCTTGGGTTTATCCTATTTGGGACTCTCTGTGTTTCTTGGACTTGGGTGATTATTTCCTTCCCCATTTTAGGGAAGTTTTCAACTATTATCTCCTCAAGGATTTTCTCATGTTCTTTCTTTCTGTCTTCTTCTTCTGGGACTCCTATAATTCGAATGTTGGAGCGTTTCATATTGTCCTGGAGGTCTCTGAGATTGTCCTCGTTTCTTTTAATTCGTATTTCTTGTTTCCTCTCTGATTCATTTATTTCTACCATTCTATCTTCTATTTCACTAATCCTATCTTCTGCCTCAGTTATTCTACTATTTGTTGCCTCCAGAGTGTTTCTGATCTCATTTATTGCATTATTCATTATATTTTGACTCTTTTTTATTTCTTCTAGGTCCTTGTTAAACCTTTCTTGCATCTTCTCAATCCTTGTCTCTAGGCTATTTATCTGTGATTCCATTTTGATTTCAAGATTTTGGATCATTTTCACTATCAATATTCGGAATTCCTTCTCAGGTAGATTCCCTACTTCTTCCTCTTTTGTTTGGTTTGGTGGGCAACTCTCCTGTTCCTTTACCTGCTGAGTATTCCTCTGTCTCTTCATCTTGGTTATATTGCTGCGTTTGGGGTGGTATTTTTATATTCTGGTAATTTGTGGAGTTCTCTTTATTATGGAGCTTCCTCACTGTGGGTGGGGTTCACTTGCCTGACTTCAGGCTCTACTACAAAGCCACAGTCATCAAAACAGTATGGTACTGGCACAAAGACAGAAATATAGATCAATGGAACAAAATAGAAAGCCCAGAGATAAATCCACACACATATGGACACCTTATCTTTGACAAAGGAGGCAAGAATATACAATGGAGTAAAGACAATCTCTTTAACAAGTGGTGCTGGGAAAACTGGTCAACCACTTGTAAAAGAATGAAACTAGATCACTTTCTAACTCCGCACACAAAAATAAACTCAAAATGGATTAAAGATCTAAATGTAAGACCAGAAACTATAAAACTCCTAGAGGAGAATATAGGCAAAACACTCTCAGACATAAATCACAGCAGGATCCTCTATGATCCACCTCCCAGAATTCTGGAAATAAAAGCAAAAATAAACAAATGGGATCTAATTAAAATTAAAAGCTTCTGCACAACAAAGGAAAATATACGCAAGGTGAAAAGACAGCCTTCTGAATGGGAGAAAATAATAGCAAATGAAACAACTGACAAACAACTAATCTCAAAATTATACAAGCAACTTATGCAGCTCAATTCCAGAAAAATAAACGACCCAATCAAAAAATGGGCCAAATAACTAAATAGACATTTCTCCAAAGAAGACATACGGATGGCTAACAAACACATGAAAAGATGCTCAACATCACTCATTATCAGAGAAATGCAAATCAAAACCACAATGAGGTACCACTTCACACCAGTCAGAATGGCTGCGATCCAAAAATCTGCAAGCAATAAATGCTGGAGAGGGTGTGGAGAAAAGGGAACCCTCCTACACTGTTGGTGGGAATGCAAACTAGTACAGCCACTATGGAGAACAGTGTGGAGATTCCTTAAAAAATTGCAAATAGAACTACCTTATGACCCAGCAATCCCACTGCTGGGTATACACACCGAGGAAACCAGAATTGAAAGAGACACATGTACCCCAATGTTCATCGCAGCACTGTTTATAATAGCCAGGACATGGAAACAACCTAGATGTCCATCAGCAGATGAATGGATAAGAAAGCTTTGGTACATGTACACAATGGAGTATTACTCAGCCGTTAAAAAGAATTCATTTGAATCAGTTCTGATGAGATGGATGAAACTGGAGCCGATTATACAGAGTGAAGTAAGCCAGAAAGAAAAACACCAATACAGTATACTAACACATATATATGGAATTTAGAAAGATGGCAATGACGACCCTGTATGCAAGACAGGAAAAAAGACACGGCTGTGTATAACGGACTTTCAGACTCAGAGGGAGAGGGAGAGGGCGGGATGATTTGGGAGAATGGCATTCTATCATGTATACTATCATATAAGAATTGAATCGCCAGTCTATGTCTGACACAGGATACAGCATGCTTGGGGCTGGTGCATGGGGATCACCCACAGAGATGTTATGGGGAGGGAGGTGGGAGGGGGTTTCATGTTTGGGAACACATGTAAGAATTAAAGATTTTAAAATAAAAAAAAAAAATAAAATAAAAAAATAAAAATAAAAAATAAAAAATAAATCAGCAAGTATGTATCCCATTAATGAATTGAAAGAGACACAGATGTGTAAAACAGTCTTTTGGACTCTGTGGGAGAGGGAGAGGGTGGGATGATTTGGGAGAATGACATTGAAACATGTGTATTATATGTGAAACAGGTTGTCAGTCCATTGATGCATAATACAGGGTGCTCGGGGCTGGTGCACTGGGATGACCCAGAGGGATGGGATGGAGAAGGAGGTGGGAGGGGGGTTCAGGATGGGGAACACATGTACACCTGTGGCAGATTCATGTCAATGTATGACAAAACCAATACAATATTGTAAAGTAATTAGCCTCCAAAAAATAAATTAATTAAAAAAGAAAAGAAAATACCTTGAATTTGTCACCCAAACCATCACCGCATTTGTTTTGAATCTTTTTTAAGAGCCAAGAGAATAGCCTTCTGATATGATTTTAAAGAAAGAAAAGAAAGAAGGTGAAGTTGCTCAGCCGTGTCTGACTCTTTGCAACCCCAGGGACTGTAGCCCACCAGGCTCCTCCAACCATGGAATTTTCTAGGCAAGAGTACTGGGGTGGGTTGCTATTTCCATCTCTGGGGGATCTTCCCGACCCTGGGATCGAACCCGGGTCTCCTGCATTGCGGGCAGGCGCTTTACCATCTGAGACATCAATTTTCCTTGCCTTTCTTTATCAAAGGGAGAATTTTTCCAAGATTTAGGTACAAGAAAAGATCTTGAATGTTTCATAATATATGTGTTCTATATATTCCATCACTGGAAGCTCCCTTCCTCCATGCTGCCCCTTCATGTACATTTTGAATCAGAATTTTTTCTGCACAAAGATTTCCTGATTTAGTATGCCTGTGAAGATTGAAACAGTAGTTTGAAATGCAATTTCTGAGATTAGTCTTTAGAGATTGTTGCTCAGTTAGACTGAGAGGAGCTCACAATCTTATTTAACAAGCACTTCAGCTTATTTTGATATACTGGTAAAAAAGATTGTTTAATATAGCCTAAGGGGACGACAGAGGATGAGATGGCTGGATGGCATCACTGATTCAATGGACGTGAGTCTGAGTGAACTCCGGGAGTTGGTGATGGACAGGGAAGCCTGGCGTGCTCCGATTCGTGGGGTCGCAAAGAGTCGGACACGACTGAGCGACTGAACTGAACTGAATAGCTATGATTGTCACTGAATGCCCATTTGTTGTTCTTGAGATCAAAATATCATCCTCTTTAGGCCTTATTTTCTCATTTTTAATATGTTTTTTATACATATACATACACATATTGAGAGAGGAAGAAAAAAATCCTTAAATAGTATGTACTAAAGTATGCTAGTCAAAAGGAGTAGAAACAAAAAAAAATGTGAAAAATGTTATTTATTAGGTGTTTCTTAATGTGCAAGCATTCATTTAAATTATTTCATGCATCAATTCAATTGATTCACAATCACCTTACTTAGTGACATATATTTTTTTAATTTTACAGAAGAGGAAATTGAGTCATAAAGGTAAATAATTTGCTCAGGAGTCTATATTTGTTAATGGTGACAATAAGATTGAAATCCAAGAAATCTGCTTTAAAGACATCCATTCCTCATCCTTAACAGCTATGTTTGAATTGTGCCAAATTCTATCAAAACAAAAAGGCAGGAGGGGGAGGGAAGAAGAGGATACTGGCACAGCTTCTGCTGCATTTCCATTTATTTGGGCTTTTTCAAAACACTTTGTATTTTTGGCACAATATTTCTCAAACTGCAACTAAAATTCAAGGCTGTTGCAGAGGAGCAGTTAGAATGATGTCATTAAAGATTTCCTGCTATCTGATGATGCCAGTTTATATTTAAAGTTTCATAGAAATGTCTAAAAGAAAAACATGAAAGTTCCAAAATAAAACTTGATAGAAATAAAAAGATAATCTTCATAAAATGAAAAACAAATGACCACTAAATATGAGAAAAACACTCAATTAGATTTTAATAAAAATGCAAATTAAAACAGTAATGGATAGCAGGACCCATCTTTACTGAATTGCATCTTTTAGTATTTTCCAATCGCCTTTTCTCTCCCCATCCTTTGCCATAAACTTTAAATATAACTGCTATCAAAGCACAATCTTGGGTACTTTATCTTTTTCTACACAGTTCTTTGGGAGATTTTATCCTCTCTTATGGTTTCAACTAAATATTAACGAGTTCACAAATTCTTTCCCCAGCCCTGGAATCTTCTCTGAGGTGCAGATTCATTTAACACTTCTGTTCCCTCAAGGAAAGTCAAGGCCAAAAAATGTTAGCCAAAGCCATGATGTGTGAAGTCTGCACAAGGTATAATATATGCCTGATAAGTCCACAAACCTGGAACACCTTCCAGGGGGCATCCATGAATTCAGTGAGCTCATTTTTATTGTATATATTACATAATTACAGCTAGGTATAAGCAAGATCTGCCCTTAATATTTTAGGACATTGGTAAATCATCTTTCCTTACTTTTCTGAATGGGTATGATTTTCATCATTTTTTGTCAGAATCCTTATTTCTTTTACTTATTAGAATTCAACAATAATTTTTAAGGCCAAATTGGTTTATGTATATTCTGGTTATCAAATTATACTGTAAGCTCCAAATTTATTCATCTGCTCTGAGTATATTAAAAAAATATAGACTCTGTTTTGGGTCTTAGGGCTGTGATTATCCAAACCCAATTTAAAGTTTTTACCTGCTTTCAACTAGGTTCTACAAATAACAGTACTAGAAAGCAAATTTCAGAAAGAGGAAAGGAGAAGGTATTTTTATCTTCATGTTTTCTTGCTTTTCTAGAAGTGAAGAACCAGTGTGAACATACATCTCAGCAGCTTCATTTAATTCTCCAGATTCTCTTAGTACTTCCCAAAGCAATCTCATTTAGCTTTCTCAGATATATAAGAACCAGCTGAGTGATGCCTTCTCCTCTGAGATCCGATTCCCACATCTTTGGGATCTCTTCAGTGAGCTTCCGGGCTCTGTAAAAACCCAAATCATATCCTTTGATTCTCCAACTCAATGGCTGGCAGCTGCTGTTACTTCCTGTTGATCCAGTTTTTCACTTAATCTGTTGAACCTTCAATGTCTGTTGAACAAATACTCTAAATGTTCTTTCTATTGAAACTCCTGGTGTGGCGTTTGTGTTACTCACTGGATCCTGAATAATAAACTGCATTCATAGATTCCCATTCAAGACCTTCTTCAAACATGAATATTGTATTCTCTCAGAGGAAACAGAAGTCATTTATTAAAACTATTTTGAGTACCCTCAAAGTGTCATGTACAGAGTTAAGTGCTAGAGATCACTTAAGTTCTAAGGTGAATAGAAACATTTTCTCCAGAATATAATGATCTAGCAAAGGAGAAAGAAAAGTCAATAATTAGAATATGACCATAAATTCATATTTTAGACTTAAGGAATATACACTGGATAAAGCATAGGACATGTTCCTAATTATGGTGGGTGTTAAGGGTTACAAATATGAGTTTTGAGAGATAAGAGAAAACACCTTGTAAACATTTATATTACAGATCATTTTCTAAAGACTAAGAAAAAATAAGATGGTGAAATCTTAATCATATATATTTAAAAATTCCCTTTGGCAATAGTTGGAGAATGGTTAGAAAGGGGGTAAAACTGAAACCAGACTGACCAATTATAAAAGTTTGGCAACCCAGCTGGTGAGACCCAATGAACATCTGAGTAGAAGAAATGACAGTTGGAGTGAGGAGGAGGTAATGACCAGAACTATTAACAATACTGGACAGTGCAGATCAACTTGAGAAAAATTTCCTATCTGGTTCAAGTAATTTACATTTCTGGAAACTTTCTTAAGTAAATAATTCAAAAGTAAATTGCTGAATGCCATTTTCCCCCAAACCCTAACAATGCTACTTACTGGACATTATTATTTTTTAATATAAATTTATTTATTTTAATTGGAGGTTAATTACTTTACAATATTGTATTGGTTTTGCCATATATCAACATGAATCCGCCACAGGATGACCTGCAGGCACCAGAAAATCAACATGATCAAAATGAAACTCCTTGTGTCTCTTCAAATTTCGTATTTACCTCAGAAGTCTCATCTTGCTAAAATGCGCTACTGTCTCTAAAGCTCAGGTATTTCTTTTATTTCCCTCATTGCACTCATCCAATTTTTCTCACTTGTCTCTTTCAAATGTGCATCCCTTTATTTCCATTTCTGCTGGGAGTTCTGTGGCAAGTCCTCTTCATAGCTCTGCTCTGTGCTCAGTTACTCAGGCATGGCCAACTCTTTGCGACCCCATGGACTGTAACCTGCCACGCTCCTCTGTCCATGGAATTTTCCAGGAAAGAATACTGGAGTCAGTTGTCATTCATAGCTGTAGTATGGACTATTTTAGTTGACATATAATTGTTTTCCTTACTTTTTTGTGTGTGTTAAGTCTATCCTTAGGTCCTTGAAATTTAATCTATATTTAGCAAAAATTTGAGCAGGTGATTACTTTGCTCGCAAGGTGAAAAGACAGCCTTCTGAATGGGAGAAAATAATAGCAAATGAACCAACTGACAAACAACTAATCTCAAAAATATACAAGCAACTTATGCAGCTCAATTCCAGAAAAATAAACGACCCAATCAAAAAATGGGCCAAATAACTAAATAGACATTTCTCCAAAGAAGACATACGGATGGCTAACAAACACATGAAAAGATGCTCAACATCACTCATTATCAGAGAAATGCAAATCAAAACCACAATGAGGTACCACTTCACACCAGTCAGAATGGCTGCGATCCAAAAATCTGCAAGCAATAAATGCTGGAGAGGGTGTGGAGAAAAGGGAACCCTCCTACACTGTTGGTGGGAATGCAAACTAGTACAGCCACTATGGAGAACAGTGTGGAGATTCCTTAAAAAATTGCAAATAGAACTACCTTATGACCCAGCAATCCCACTGCTGGGCATACACACCGAGGAAACCAGAATTGAAAGAAACACATGTACCCCAATGTTCATCACAGCACTGTTTATAATAGCCAGGACATGGAAACAACCTAGATGTCCATCAGCAGATGAATGGATAAGAAAGCAGTGGTACATATACACAATGGAGTATTACTCAGCCGTTAAAAAGAATTCATTTGAATCAGTTCTGATGAGATGGATGAAACTGGAGCCGATTATACAGAGTGAAGTAAGCCAGAAAGAAAAACACCAATACAGTATACAAACACATATATATGGAATTTAGAAAGATGGCAATGACGACCCTGTATGCAAGACAGGAAAAAAGACACAGCGGTGTATAACGGACTTTTGGACTCAGAGGGAGAGGGAGAGGGTGGGATGATTTGGGAGAATGGCATTCTATCATGTATACTATCATGTAAGAATTGAATCGCCAGTCTATTTCTGACGCAGGATACAGCATGCTTGGGGCTGGTGCATGGGGATGACCCACAGAGATGTTGTGGGGAGGGAGGTGGGAGGGGGGTTCATGTTTGGGAACACATGTAAGAATTAAATAATTTAAAATTAAATTTAAAAAAATTAATAAAAAAAACTATGTTCAATTCTGTCCATCTCTCCACTTTTATGCATCAACTTTCCTAATTTCTCTATTCTTTGTCAATAAGCTGCTTTGAATTTCTTAGCAGATGCATCCCTGCTTTTGTCCCTCTGTGCCTATCTAAATGCTGTTCTCTATCTGTGAAGTGTCTGTTCTTCTTTCTCATATTAACCCAGGCTTATTCTCCCTTGAGTCATCTCAATATCACATGCTTTGTGAAATTCTAATGTTTAGCAACTGTATAATTCTTGTGTAGATGTATCTAGTAAATATTTGCTGAATAGAATCACTAGTTTTATGAGGCTTACAATATAGATTCATAGGACTTTCTCCATTTATTATTGCTGTCTAACATGTAGTCCTAATTTTTCTACATTTCAGTATGAACAATACTTTTCAAGAAAGAAAAATTTACCCAGTTAAAACACCTTGATTATACTATGATTTAGTTCTTTTTTCTTTTATAAAAACTGACCAAAAAAGCCAAAGAGGAATAAGAAAACCCTCAAGAAAAGCAATAATGAACTCAATTGGACCGGTTATTGAGGAAATAGAAAAGGCTAACAATCATAAAATTTGCTCATCTACAACTCAAATTCAACAAATGTTAGGTAAAGCAAAACTATAACAAATTTTTTGACTATCAAGTTTTGATTGTTTATAAATTGTAACTATCAATGTTAATGAGGATGATATAAAATTAAAATTATCTTAATTCAAATTCTTATAAGCTTAAATTGGTAAAATACTTCTTAAGAATAACTTAGGAATGTGTACAAACTATATAAAAAATAATATCTTGCATAAGTAATTCCACATGCAGGACTCTAAGCAGACATTCAGATATGTATTTCAAAGTGTTTGCTATGGTAACACTGAAGGGTAAAAATTTAAAGCAAAATTTCTCCAGAAATAGGGGACTGTTTAAACATATTTTGTTCTAAATGTAATTACATATTTTTAATATATTGATAAGTAATTTTAACTACACTAATATTAATAAAAGAAATATAAATCTGAATATATGATATAGTCATGAGAATACCAACATTACCTATCTGTGGATGGGCAAAACAGTAACATTATTTCTGAATGGTAGGGCTATGGGTAATTTTTTTGTATACTAGTATATTACCTAAATTTTCATATATAGCCTCTTTAATAAACTTATGTCTTACTTCCTTTACAAAAGTGGCCTTTGTATTATTTAATTAATGTGTTTTGACCTCGCAGAACTTATTACTATTACGGTACATGCACTTGTCTTTTTTCATTCCTCACAGATGAGGGGTATTTTAAATGTTGTTTAATAAATGAGTTATTTTAATGAGTTAATAATTGGACAATACTTTGAAAATAATTTTTCTTCTTCAATAGAGATGGAATTATTCTGATAGAATTTAAGTTTCATAACTCTGCTTTGCTCAAAGTGAAAATGAAATTCACTCAGTCCTGTCTAATTCTTTGTGACCCCATGGACTATACTGTCCATGGAATTCCCTAGGCAAGAATACTGGAGTATTCCAACCCAGGGATCAAACCCAGCTCTCCGGCATTGCAGATGGATTCTTTATCATCTGAGCCACAAGGGAAGCCCAAGAATGCTGGAGTGGGCAGCCTATCCCTCCTCCAGCAGATTTCCGTCACCCAGGAATCAAACCAGAGTCTCCTGCATTGCAGGTGGATTCTTTACCAACTGAGCTATCAGGGAAGCCCAAGCCTCTCAAAAACTCAGAAGAGGTCTTAGTAATTTTCTTTTTGCAATTTTGCATTCTTTTTCTGAAAGTGAGATTCCCCAAAAGAATAAACTTTAGGTTTTAAATGCCTAAATCATTCTCTGCTCCTTGAATTTTCTTTATTCTCATAACTGCTTATCTTTCATGTGTTAATGTTTCATTTTGTACAACACTCTGTAATTCCCAAATATGCTTTATGAATTGGTTTTTCCACTTACACCTTGATTATCTTGAAAAACTAATTGTGTTTCTCTTTCCATTAGCATTTTGGAAACAATTTTAGTTTACCTGTAGTGATGAATTCCTATCAGTTGCCAAATAAAATATCCTAAAATAATTTGACAAATTTATCAAAGAGAAACATCTATTTTTGAAGTCGAGAAACACTGGGCAAACTTGGCATTTATATATGGAGACAAAATTTGGATCTATTCCTAGCTGAAAGAGCTGACAGCCTGGAAAAGGCCTGAGGGAAGAAGTGAGAGGCAATTTTATGAGAGTTGCCAGTTGTTTTTTTTGTTTTTTTTTCTCTTCTTTTTCTTGGTGGCTTATTTGTTTTACTTCTGACTGCAGGACTTCAAGACAGTATTTTCTGGCTACATCATTTATTTTGGAAAGCATTTTGTCTCTGAGGAGCACAGATCAAAACAACATGTAAATATAATGCATTCCTTGGGCAAGATGGAACTTTCATTTGGTGACTTATTTATGTTAAAAGTAATTGCTCCAAATATCAATTTGTTTGAGTCACAGAATACAGAATTAGCTAAAAATCATTTCTTTGTGTGTGAGTTATAATGGAAGGTTACTGTTGGGGCACTTTGATTTTAATTGCATGTGTTAGCAAATTGTGGCTGATTTTCACTGCCAGTATCTCTGAGACAGGCAGCAATTATTCCTTATCAGCAAGTTGTAGGAACATTAGACTGGGATTAAGATCCTTTTCAATAAAGGCATTTACAGTGCTACCTCTTTTTCTAATTATTTCTCCTCTTTCTAAATGAGAAAAGAGAGAGAATATGCAAGCATTTTTTTTTCATTAGGAAGACATTTATTTCAATGATATATTCAGAAAAATGTAGTTTAGAGATGTAGTCTTTTCAACCATATTTTATTCATGCTTTACTTTGAGAATTTTAAGGATGTAATGTAAATAACTTGAACTAAACTGGAAAAACACATCATGTTATAATAAAATGTAATAAAATTAACATATAGAAAGATAGCTTTCCAAATAAAATGTGAGATAACACTCTCATGGAAATATCAAAATCAACACATGTTAAAGATTTTATTTTAATCATTAATGAATGAGGGAATCAGGTAGATATTATAAGCAGTTAGAAAGAGAATCCTCAAAGAACAGACATAGTTATAAAGCAGGAATATTGAAACGCAGAGCAAAAAGTGGCAACACTGGGAAGTCAATTAAACATCTACTAGAAAGGACTTAATTTGCATTGCTATAAGTTTTCTACATATTTCAGAGTTGTAAAATAGCTCCCATAGAACAAGAATCGGATAAATTGGAGGGATGTACCATAGTGCATAAATAATACATAGTTTTCCATTGATCCACAAATCCTCCACACACATACAAGCCAACGAAAATATAAAATCATTGTTTTCTGGTTTGTAGTTATAAGACAATACAACCTTAAATCAAGCATAATAAAATACAAAAAGGTATATTATTAGAGTTTTAAACTAAATTAAAATATTATTAAATCACAGAGCGGGTAGAGCATTTGAGGATATGGAATTCATTGCAAACCTCTTTCCTATCATAACTGCATCCCTTCTGTCTTCATTGCTGGTACCTAATTTTCTTAGGTGTTGAGACAGAAAACTTGGGAAGTATTCCTGAGCAGGTCTTCTTCCTCATGCTATATATCCAACCTCATGCTACACATCCAACACTAGTCCTCATGTTTTCCTTCCACTGCATGTCTTAAATACAACCAGTTCACTCCATTTCTATTGCTTCCATCCTCAGTTCAGTCATTCAGTCATGTGGGACTCTTCACGACCCCATGAACTGCAGTACGCCAGACCTCCCTGTCCATCGCCAACTCCCAGAGTTTACTCAAACTCATGTCCATTACATTGGTGATGCCATCCAGCCATCTCATCCTCTGTCATCCCCTTCTCCTCCTGCCTTCAATCTTTCCCAGCATCAGGGTCTTTTCCAATGAGTCAGTTCTTCGCATCAGGTGGCCAAACTACTGGAGTTTCAGCTTCAGCATCAGTCCTTCCAATGAATTTTCAGGACTGATTTCCTTTAGGATGGACTGGTTGGATCTTCTTGCTGTTCAAGGGATGCTCAAGGGACTTCTCCAACACCATGGTTCAAAAGCATCAATTCTTCTCTTTCTGAGCCTTAGCTTTGACTAGATGAACCTTTGTTTGCAAAGTAATATTTCTGCTTTTTAATATGCTTTCTAGGTTGATCATAGCTTTTCTTCCAAGGAGCAAGCATCTTTTAATTTCATGGCTGCAATCACCATCTGCAGTGATTTTGGAGCCCCAAAAATAAAGTCTGACACTCTTTCCACTCTTTCCCCATTTATTTGCCATGAAGTGATGGGACCGGATGCCATGATCTTTGTTTTCTGAATGTTGAGTTTTAAGCCAACTTTTTCACTCTCCTCTTTCACTTTCATCAAGAGGCTTTTTTAGTTCCTCTTCACTTTCTGCCATAAGGGTGGTGTCATCTGCATATCTGATCTTATTGATATGTCTCCCAGAAATCTTGATTCCAGCTTGTGCTTCATCCAGCCCAGCATTTCTCATGTGTACCCTACATATAAGTTAAATAAGCAGGGTGACAATATACAGCCTTGATGTACTCTTTTCCCGATTTGGAACCAGTCTGTGTTCCATGTCCAGTTCTAACTTCTTGACCTGCATACAGATTTCTCAGGAGGCCTTCTTCCTAAACCAAGTTTAATCATTAATATTTCTCCTAGACTATTGTAATGGTTTCCTTTCTGGCACTCTTACATTTGCTTTTATCACAACGATTTCTATTATCCAAAAAAAACTCACTATATATAATATACAAAACAAAAAGTGTATAATTTTCAAAAAGTTAAATACCACATTCTCATTCAAGTATAGGACACACATATGTCAAAATTTTATTTAAATCAAGTGAGGAAACCAGCACAATGGTTAAGCTGGTTTGGCAAGGACTTAAAATGATGAGATTTGTTAAAGAAAATTGTTGAATTAAGATTGTAAAGTTAAGTATAGAACTGGCTATACTACTTCCATAGTTACATTACCCTATGTATTACAGAACCATATAACTGTCACCTCTGAGGTTACCATTTCTAATAGATGGAAAAAAAAATTTTCTGCTATTAGACAAAATAATCAATTTAACAAATAATTTGAGAGTCTGTTCTTTAGTTCCATGATAATTGAATCGATAAAATTACATTCAAATAGATAAATAATCTTTGAGTGTGCCTCTTAGGCAATGCTCTATATGACATTAAAAGGGCACATAACCATCTTCTGCTATATTCCTAAATCATGGAGTTTAAAAATATATATATAAATAAAATAATTATATATGACTTCTAATTTTAATTTTCTTTCACCTAAGTAATTAATAAAGACCTCTGTCTTAGTCATGATAATATAGTTTGCTCTTATTTCATTTCCACATTCTTCTAAATCTTCTGTAGGCCATTTCTATCATATTATAACGTAGGCACTCATTTTATGTTGGAAATTTTTTTAATTTAAGTCTCATTAATACTAATTGTTAAATATTCTACATAGTTGTTCCCAGAGAAGTTTTTTTTTTTTTTCTTTAATGCTCTCTCTTAGCTTTATAGCTAAGGAGGTATATTTCTTTTCATATTTTTTGCAAACTATTTATTTATACTTTTTAAAATTTTTTAGGACATTTGTAGGTGTATATATATATATATGAAGGTCTTTGGCTGTTAATCTGTCTTGGAGTGTAGGCTACCTTTCAACTCTCTTCCCTTCAATAGGGGAGGCAGATGGATACTTCAAGATTTTAGTCAAAGCTTAAAGTGAATTTCCCATCTTTCAAATACATCCTAGGCTTCTATTAGCACACAGATGTTAATCTATAGTTATTGACTTACAGCAACATGGTTACCATTATATGTGATTAAGCTTCTCTTCTGGTTTACAACTTTTGATTTTGTGAGTTATATTATCTATTACTCATAAGGAACATAAGGATTTCCTTGGGGAAAAGACATGTTACATACATCCGTTATTCACCAGTATTCCATCCTTAGGATGACATTTTTTTGTGTCATTGTATAGAGTTGATTTTATAAGTGAGGAAGGCCATACAACTTAAACGACTTCTCTGGTGGCTTAGACAGTAAAGCATCGACCTCCAATGTGGAAGACTTGGCTTTGATCCCTGGGTCGGGAAGATCCTCTAGAGAAGGAAATGGCAACCCACTCCAGTATTCTGGCATGGAGAATACCCTGGATGGAGGAGACTGGTTGGCTATAGTCCATGGGGTCTCAAAGAGTCTGACATGACTGAGGGACTTCACTTTCACTTTTCAGGCCACACAAAGATTTTGATAAACTTTTATATCATAAAGCTCCATTCTTTTCTTATATGATAGACGTAAAAATTCGTTGTTGTTGTTCAGTTGCTCAGTCTTGTCTGACTCTTTGTGATCCCATGAACTGCAGCACACCAGGATTCCCTGTACTTCACCATTTCCTGGAGTTTGCCCAAACTTATATCCATTGAGTTGGTGATGCCATCCAACCATCTCATTCTCTGTCATCCCCTTCTCCTCCTAGCTTCAACCTTTCCCAGATTCAGCATCTTTTCTAATGAGTCTGCTCTTCACATCAGGTAGCCAAAGTATTAGAGCTTAAGTTTCAGCATCAGTCCTTCCAATGGATATTCAGGACTGATTTCCTTTAGGATGAATTAGTTTGGTCTCCTTGCAGTCCAAGGGACTCTCAAGAGTCTTCTCCAATACCACAATTTGAAAGCATCAATTCTTTGGGCACTCAGCCTTCTTTATGGCCCAACTCTTCACATCCATACATGACTACTGGAAAAACCTTAGCTTTGAATATATGGAGGCTTGTTAGCAAAGTAATACCTCTGCTTTTTAATATTGCTGTCTAGGTTGGTCATAGCTTTTCTTCAGGACCAAGCATCTTTTACTTTCATGGTTTCAGTGACCATCTGCAGTGATTTTGGAGCCCAAGAAAAAAAAGTCTGTCACTGTTTCCATCGTTTCCCCATCTATTTGCCATGAAGTGATGAGTCCGGTTGCCATAATCTTCGTTTTATGAATGTTGAGTTTTAAGCCAGCTTTTTCGCTCTCTTCTTTCACTTTCATCAAGAGGCTCTTTAGTTCTCTTTGTTTTCTGTCATTAGAGTGGTATCATCTGTATATCTGAGGTTATTGATATTTCTCCTGGCAATCTTGATTCCAGCTTGTGCTTCATCCAGCTGGGCATTTCACATGATGAACTCTACCTATAAGTAAAATAAGCTTGTGACAATAGGCTATGGTTTTTCCAGTGGTCATGTATGGATGTGAGAGTTGAACTGTGAAGAAAGCTGAGTGCTTAAGAATTGATGCTTTTGAACTGTGGTGTTGGAGAAGACTCTTGAGAGTCCCTTGAACTGCAAGGAGATCCAACCAGTCCATCCTAAAGGAGATCAGCCCTGGGTGCTCATTGGAAGTACTGATGCTGAGGTTGATCTCCAATACTTTGGCCACCTCATGCGAAGAGTTAACTCATTGGAAAAGACTGATGCTGGGAGGGATTGAGGGCAGGAGGAGAAGGTGATGACAGAGGATGAGATGGCAGGATGGCATCACCGACTCAATGGACATGAGTTTGGGTAAACTCAGGGAGTTGGTGATGGACAGGGAGGCCTGGCATGCTGCAATTCATGGAGTCGCAAACAGTCGGACACAACTGAGTGACTTAACTGAACTGAATATACAGCCTTAACAAACTACTTTCCCAATTTGGAACAAGTCCATTGTTCCGTGTCTGGTTCTAACTGTTGCTTCTTTACCTGCATACAGATTTCTCAGGAGGCATGTCAGGTCATCTGGTATTCCCATCCCTTGAAAAATTTTTCACAGTTTGTGTGATCCACACAGTCAAAGGCTTTAGCATAATCGATGAAGCAGAAGTAGATGTTTTTCTGGAATTCTCTTGCTTTCTCTATGACCCAAGAATGTTGGCAATTTGATCTCTGGTTCCTCTGCCTTCTCTAAATCCAGCTTAAACATCTGGAAGTTCTTGGTTGATGTTCTTTTGAAGCCTGGCTTGGACAATTTTGAGCATTACTTTGCTAATGTGTGAGATAAGTGCAATTGTGTGGTAGTTTGAACATTCTTTGGTATTGTCCACTTTTGGGATTGGAATGAATGCTGACCTTTTCCAGTCCTATGGCTGCTGCTGAGTTTTCCAAAGCTGGCATATTGAGTGAAGCACTTTCACAGCATCATCTATTAGGATTTGAAATAGTTCAACTGGAATTCCATCACTTCTACTAGCTTTGTTTGTAGTGATGCTTCCTAAGGCCCACTTGACTTCAGATTCCAGGTGTCTGGCTCTAGGTGAGTGATCACACCATGGTTATCTGGGTCATGAAGATCTTTTTTGTATAGTTCTTCTCTGTAATCTTGCCACCTCTTAATATCTTCTGCTTCTTTAGGTCCATATTGTTTCTGTCCTTTCTGTGCCTGTCTGGGCATGAAATGTTCCTTTGGTATCTCTAATTTATTTGAGGAGATCCTTAGTCATTCCCATTCTATTGTTTTCCTCTATTTCTTTGCATTGTTCACTAAGGAAGTCTTTCTTATCTCTCCTTGCATTCAGATGGATATATGTGTCTTTATCACCTTTGTATTTCATTTTTCTTTCTTAGCCATTTGTAAGGCCTCCTCAGACAACCATTTTGCCTTTTTGCATTTCTTTTTATTGGGGATAGTTTTGACCACCACCACCTGTACAATGTTATGAACATAGTTCTTCAGGCACTCTGTGTATCAGATCCAATATTTGTCACTTCCACTGTATAATCATAAGGGATTTGATTTAGGGGTTGCAAAGAGTCGGACATGACTGAGAGACTTCACTTTCACTTTCAAATAATCTAAGGGTTTTCCCTACTTCAATTTAAGTCTGAATTTGGATATAAGGAGTTCATGCCTTTGAGTGTTTGAGATGTTAAATGGATAGTACAAAAACTCTCAGATAAAAGTTTGCTTTAATATTAATATTGAAGAACACCCTCTTCCAAATGTGAAAGCATTTACAATACTGTCCAGGCATGAATAAGAATGTAAAAATCATTAATCCTAACTTCATGGTAAATTCTTTTTGTATTATGGTGTTTCTTGTATTGAACATTTCCTGCTCTTTAAGAAATAAAGCACATATGGAAGTCTTCACAAAGAAGAATTTAATAAGTAGTTGTATTGGAATGAGAATTAAATGATAAAATCACCAACTCTTACTGAGTTTTGTTAAGAATACTTTCAAATACCCCCAATTTCTCCAGAGATGGTCTTAATATATTTATGGGTATGATAGCTATTGAATTTGAAAAATACTGTAAAGGTGTCCAGTTTCAGATATATATGTTTTCCTCATTTCTACTTCCCTGAAATTGCCATCCTTGACCAATTTATTCACACTTATTCAACGTTAGTATGGAAGAAGGACTACACTTTTGAATTACTGTATTGGATTTCTTTTTTTTTTTTCTTTTAAAATATAAAACCTTGAAAGAGATCTATAATATTAATCTGAAAACATTTAACAATAATTTGCTTATCACAAATATTTAGTAACTAGCATTTTTCTAGTTAACTAGAAAAAAATCCAAGGATAAAAAAATGAAAATATTTGAATTTTTACAGGTAATAGGCAAAGGAAAAAAAAAATCTCTCAGAAAAACATTAGGGAGATTGGGGGTAGAAGTAGTACTGTCTGAATAAAACCAAACTCTTTCACTCATCAAAATAATATTTTCAAAGGGCAAGAAATATATGGTAATATATTCTTTTTGCAGATAAAATGCTATTTTAATCTAATTTACATTATTCTTTGTCTGATGCCTTTCATAGTCTATTTATCAGACAGTAAATTTTTTAAATATATCTGTATATGAATATATTAAGTTTGAATTACTCTTCTATGTCATATAAAGAACCTAAGTATTTTTAAATAAATATAAATATGAGTTGATATTGATATAAACATATACAGAGAGGGGGATACTTGGGGGGGTTGTCCTAATAGAAAAATATTTTCAGTCAGTTAAATGCTAAACTGTTGATGCTGTTGTGAACTTATAGAGATGAGCTATCATATAATTTTACCTTTTTATGCATTTAATTAAACTGAGGTAGACAACTCTGTCAAAAAGGATAGTACAAGTTATTGGGAACAATGTGTCATACCGGACATCCATTGCTATGTGTCAAATAATGTCATACTGGACATGGTTGTAGCTCTAATTCACATAGTACCTTTTTAGGTCATTAATGCATAATTTGAACTTTTTTATTTTATTACTGAATCAATTAAGAGTGATGAATTCTTGTTACTTTAAAATTTTGTGCTGTCATTACTATTAAGGGGAGATTAAAAAAAAGACTGATGATATTTCAAAGTAATAGTAAAGTTGATAAACATTTATATTTTTTCAAATAATATATATAACAAAGTTGAAAGTGTTGGACTGACTGCATTCACATACAAACATATTAAGCAAATTTAAATCCATTTGGGCTTTGCTGGACTAACCATGTAGAGATACCCCACGTCCAGGGACAAAGGAGAAGCCCCAGCAAGATAGTAGGAGGGGTGAATTCATGTTTAGAATCAAACCCCATTTCTGCCAGAGGCGCTCAGAGGGCTCAAACAAATCTTGTGTGCACCACGACCCAGGGACCCCACAGAGACTGAGACAGAACTATGTTTGAGCATCTCCTGTGGAGGTGTGGGTTGGTGGTGGTCTGCCACAGGAACAGGGGCTCTGGGTGCAGCAAACTTGGGTATGCCATAAGCCCTCTTGGAGGAGGTCACCATTATCTCCACTATGGAGCTGCCAGAACTTACACCGGACTGGGAAATAGACTCTTGAGGGGGAACAACAGAACCTTATTCACCAGGACCCTGGAGAAAGGAGCAGTGACCCTATAAGAGACTGTTCTGGACTAGCCCGTGGGTGTCCGGGAGTCTCCAGTGGAGGCCTGGGTCCGTGGTGGCCTGCTGCAGGGTTAGGGGCACTGAGTGTGGCAGTAAATACATAGGATCTTTTGAGGGAGGTCATCATTATCTTCATTACCTCCACCATAGTTTGGCCTCAGGTAAATAGAAGGGAGGGAACACACCTCCACCCATAAACAGGAAATTGGATTAAAGATTTACTGACATGACTGAGTGACTGAACTGAACTGAACTGAACTGAACTGAACTGAGCATGGCCCTGCCCATCAGAACAAGACCTAGTTTCTCCCTCAGTCAGTCTAACCCATCAGGAACCTTCCATAAGCCTATAATCCTTCTCCATTAGAGGAAAGACAGAATAAAAACCACAATTACAGAAAACTAAACAATGGAATCACATGAACCACACTCTTGTCTAACTCAGTGAAACTATGAACCATGCCCTGTAGGGCCACCCAAGATGGACAGGTCATGGTGGAGAGTTCTGACAAAATGTGGTCCACTGGAGAAGGGAATGGCAAACCATTTCAGTATTCTTGCCTTGAGAGCCCATGAAGAGTATGGAAAGGCAAAAAGATAGGACACTGAAAGATGAACTTCCCAGGCCAGTAGGGGCCCAATATGCTACTGGAGAACAGTGGAGAAAAAACTCCAGAAAGAATGAAGAGACAGAGCCAAAGCAAGAGCAACACCCAGCTGGGGATGTGACTGGCGATGGAAACAAGGTCCGATGCTCTAAAGAGCAATATTGCATAGAAACCTGGAATGTTAGGTCCACATATCAAGACAAATTGGAAGTGGTCAAACAGGAGACGACAAGAGTGAACATCAACATTTTAGGAATCAGAGAACTAAAATGGACTGGAATGGGTGAATTTAACTCAGATGACCATTATATTTACTACTATGGGCAAGAATCTCTTAGAAGAAATGGAGTAGATATCACAGTCAACAAAAGAGTCTGAAATGCAGTATTTAGATGCAGTCTCAAAAAAGACAGTATGATCTCTGCTCATTTCCATGGCAAACTATTCAATATCACGGTAATCCAAGTCTATGCCCTGACCAATAATGCTGAAGAAGCTGAATTTGAATGGTTCTATGAAGACCTACAAGACCTTCTGAAACTAACACCCAGATGTCTGACTAACACAAAAAAAGATGTCCTTTTCATTATAGGGGACTGGAATGCAGAAGTAGGAAGTCAAGAGATACCTGGAATAACAGGCAAATTTGGCCTTGGAGGACAGAATGAAGCAGGACAAACCTAACAGAATTTTGCCAAGAGAAGGCACTGTTCATAGCAAACACCCACTTCCAACAACACAAGAGAAGATTCTATACATGGACATCACCAAATGGTTAACAGCAAAATCAGATTGATTATATTCTTTGCAGCCAAAGTTAGAGAAGCTCTATACAGCTAGTGAAGACAAGACCGGGAGCTGATTGTGGCTCAGTTCATGACCTCCTTATTGCCAAATTGAAACTTAAATTGAAGAAAGTAGGGAAAACCACCAGACCATTCAGGTATGACCTAAATCAAATCCCTTATGATTATATAGGGGAAGTGAGAAATAGATTTAAGGGACTAGATCTGATAGATAGAGTGTCTGATGAACTATGGATGGAGGTTCGTGACATTGTACAGGAGACAAGGATCAAGACTATCCACAAGAAGAAGGAATGAAAAAAAGCAAAATGACTATCTGAGGAGGTCTTACAAATAGCCATGAAAAGAAGAGAAGTGAAAAGCAAAGGAGAAAAGGAAAGATATATCATTTGAATGCAGAGTTCCAAAGAATAACAAGGAGATATAAGAAAGCCTTCCTCAGTGATCAGTGCAAAGAAATAGAGGAAAACAATAGAACAAGAAAGACTAGAGATCTCTTCAAGAAAATTAGAGACACCAAAGGAACATTTTGTGCAAAGATGGTCTCAATAAAGGATAGAAATGGTATGGGCCTAACAGAAGCAGAAGATATTAAAAAGAGGAGGCAAGATAACACAGAAGAACTGTACAAAAAAGATTTCACAACCCAGATAATCATGGCGTGATCATTCATCTAGAGCCAGACATCCTGGAATGTGAAGTCAAGTGGGCCTTAGGAAGCATCACTACAAACAAAGCTGGTGGAGGTGATGGAATCCCAGTGGAGCTATTTCTAATCCTAAAAGATAATGCTGTGAAACTGCTGCACTCAATATGCCAGCAAATTTGGAACACTCAGCAGTGGCCACAGGACTGGAAAAGGTTGTTTCATTCCAATTCCTAAAAAGGGCAATGCCAAAGAATGCTCAAACTAGTGCACAGTTGCACTCTTCTCACACACTAGTAATGCTCAAAATTCCCCAAGTTTAAACAATATGTGAACTGTGAACTTCCAGATGTTCAAGCTGGTTTTAGAAAAGGCAGAGGAACCAGATATCAAATTGCCAGTATCCACTGGATCATTGAAAAAGGAATAGAGTTCCAGAAAATATCTATTTCTGCTTTATTGACTGTGTCAAAGCCTTTGACTGTGTGGATCATAACAAACTGGAAAATTCTGAAAGATATGGGAATACCAATCCACCTGACCTACTTCTTGAGAAATCTCTATGCAGGTCAGGAAGCAATAGTTAGAACTGGACGTGGAACAACAGAATGGTTCCAAATAGGAAAAGGAGTGCATCAAGGCTATATATTGTCACCCTGCTTATTTAACTTATATGCAGAGTACATCATGAGAAATGCTGGGCTGGAAGAAGCACAAACTGGAATCAAGATTTCTGGGAGAAATATCAATAACCTCAGATATGTAGATGACACCACCCTTATGGCAGAAAGAGAACTAAAGAGCCTCTTGATAAAAGAGGAAAGGGGGAAAGTTGGCTATTATCTCAACATTCAGAAAACAAAGATCATGGTATCTGGTCCCTTCACCTCATGTTAAATAGATGGAGAAACAGTGGTACAGTGGCAGACTTTATGTTTTTGGGCTCCAAAAATCACTGCAGATGGTGATTGCAGCCATGAAATTAAAAGATGCTTACTCCTTGGAAGAAACGTTATGACCAAACTAGACATCATATAAAAAAGTAGATACAGTACTTTTCCAACAAAGGTCCATCTAGTTAAGGCTACGATTTTTCCAGTTCTCATGTATGGATGTGAGAGTTGGACTATAAAGAAAGCTGAGTGATTAAGAATTGATGCTTTTGAACTGTGTTGTTGGAGAAGACTGTTTAGAGTCCCTGGGATTGCAGGGAGATCCAACCAGTCCATCCTAAAGGAAATCAGTCCTGAATATTCATTGGAAAGACTGATGTTGAAGTTGAAACTCCAATACTGTGACCACCTGATCTGAAGAGATGACTGATTTGAAGAGGCCCTGATGTTGGGGAAGACTGAAAGTGGGAGGAGAAGGGGACAATAGAGTATGTGATGTTTGGATGGCATCACCGACTCAGTGGACAACTCCAGGAGTTGGTGATGGACAGGGAAGCCAGGTGTGCTGCAGTCCATGGGGCTGCAAAGTGTCGGACATGACTGAGTGACTGAACTGACTGAACTGAAATCCATTTATAAAATTGAAAAGATGATTACAGAAGGTATGTATATAAATAAAATTTATCAGATAAAAGGCTTTCTGTGTCCATAAAATAATAGATAGCAACACAATTTATTTATTTTACAAAATTCAATAGAAAAATTATTTTTTCAAATCATCAACACAGACGAATATTTTTTCCTGCATAGTTTTTGGGTACACATTTGTAGCAAGTGCTATGTATAAAAGCACAGAATATAGGAATACCATCTGTGTATGTCTAATTCCAGCCAAAACCTTTTCCTTTACTGTTATTGAAAGATTAGAGGATTTGATTCTGCTTCAGAGTGGCTGTTGGGACTAGTAGCTAATCCTGATGAAGATCAAATGAAAATGCTAATTTTAAACAGTTAAAAAATTCTAGTACAACATCAGAGAAATTTTACAGCATTATACGCCTCTACACTTTTTACTTTTTTTTAAAAAACTGGGCATACATATACTTTCCCCATGCATTTAGGATGGTGTAAAGTAAAGCAGCCAGGTTTCTTACAATTCTGTGCCAAAACTGAAGAGATTCTATAATTTAGGGGATAAGGTTAGAACTCCTCCTATTGGCTATATGCCTGCTTCATTTGCATCAAAATTGGGTTTAAATCACTCCTGAAAACTTAAAAAGTTAAAAGAATGATAAACTAAATTCACCCAACTCAGCCATTCATGTTAAGTATTAGAAAACTGAAGCCCGTGATATTAACAGATTAATCCACGTGTTCATCGCCTGTAACCTCAAACACCTAAATTACAGGGGGCAACCAAGTTAAAGTTTACAAAATTACCATGGTAACTGGCAAGGATATTAAATAACAAAGATTGTTAACTGTAGATTTGTGTGCTAACATGAACATATTATAAATGATATAATTTTGGTTTTTCATAGAATTAAGATTATAAGACAACTTGTGGACCAAGCCTGTGCACTTATACAGGAAATAAATTCTCTTCCCAAATACTTGCAACACCAGGAAAAAAAATATGCTTTGCAGAGTCACAAATCCTGCATGGACAACTAATCAATGTGTTTATTCACCTTGAACTAACCTTAATTGTGTTTAACTAATATAGATCTGTCCACTATCAGTAACTTTTGCCTAATGCCTCATATGAGTCTAAAATCTTTTCTGTTGTTTTTAAATTCTACTAGCTATAATTCTGTTCTTATTGGAGTACTCCCATATGAGCACTTTTCTGTGAAAAGTATTAAGTTGCTTTTTTGTTTTTTACTTCATAAGCTAATAACCACAAATCAATCAATGATTTCTCATAGAGCCTGTTTCACAATGCATTATTTTTATTAATTTCTTGGAATTTTTGGGTATGTTTATTTCCCTTTCCAAATTGAGTAGTTGCTACTATTCTTCCTTCCTTCCAGCTTTACTTCATAATTCTTTTATTTTTCCTTTCTATTTTTTTTGACGTGTACTTGCTTTACAGAAGTTTGTTGTCTTCTGTCAAACCTCAACATAAATCAATCATATGTATACATATATCCCCTCCCTTTTGAACCTCCCTTCTATTTCCCTCCCCATCCCAACCCTCTAGTTTGATACAAAGCCCCTGTTGGAGTTTTCTGAGCCATACAGCAAATTCCCACTGGCTATCTATTTTACATATGGTAATGTAAGTTTCCATGTTACTCATTCCATACATCCTCCTCTCTTCCCATGTCCATAAGTCTATTCTCTATGTCTGTTTCTCCATTTCTGCCCTGTAAACAAGCTCTTCAGTACCATTTTTTTAGATTCCGTATATATGTGTTAGAATACAATATCTTTCTCTTTCTGACTCACTTCCCTCTGTATAATAGGTTCTAGGTTCATCCACCTCATCAGAACTGATTTAAATGTGTTCTTTTTATGGCTGAGCAATATTCCATTCTGTATATGTACCACAACTTCTTTACCCACTAGATGGGTAAAGATGACATCTAGTTTGCTTCCATGTACTAGCTATTGTAAATAGCACTGCAGTGAACAATGGGATACATGTGTCTCTTTCAATTTTGGTTTCCTCAGGGTATGTGCCTAGGAGTGGGATTGCTGGGCCATACATTGGTTTTATTCTTAGTTTTTTAAGGAATCTCCATACCATCTTCCATAGCAGCTGTATCAATTTAAATTCCCACTAACAGTGTAAGAGCGTTCCCTTTTCTCCACACCTTCTCCAGCATTTATTGTTTGTAAACTTTTTGATGATGGCCATTCTGACAGGTGCGAGGTGATATCTTATTGTAGTTTTGATTTGTATTTCTCTAATGATGAGTGATTTTAAGCATCTTTTCATGTGTTTGTTAGCCATCTGTATGTCTTATAAACATTTACCTAAACAGATAAATGTCTGTTTAGGTCTTTTTCCCACCTTTTGATTGGGCTGTTTGTTTTTCTAGCATCAAGTTGTATGAGCTGCTTGTATATTTTGGAAATTAATCCTTGGTCAGTCATTTGATTTGCTATTATTTTCTCCCATTCTGAGGGTTGTCTTTTCACCTTACTTATAGTTTCCTTTGATGTGCAAAAGCTTTTAAGTTTAATTAGGTCCCACTTGTTTACTTTTGTTTTTATTTCTATTATTCTAGGAGGTGGGTGATAGAGGATCTTGCTTTGATTTATGTCATTGAGTGCTCTGCTGATGTTTTCCTCTAAGAGTTTTATAATTTCTGGTCTTACATTTAGGTATTTAATCCACTTTGAGTTTATGTTTATGTATGGTGTTAGGAAGTGTTCTAATTTCATTCTTTTACATGTAGTTGTCCAGTTTTCCCAGCACCATTTATTGAAGAGGCTGTCTTTGCCCCATTGTATATTCTTGCCTCCTTTGTCAAAAATAAGCTACCCACAGGTACATGTTTTGTTTTTTTTTTCTGGGATTTCTATCTTGTTCCATTGGTCTATATTTCTTTTTGTGTGTGTGTGTGTGCCAGTAACATACAGTCTTGATGACTGTAGCTTTGTAGTATAATCTAAGTCATGAAGGTTAATTCTTCCAGATACATTCTTCTTTCTCCAGACTTCTTTGGCTCTTTGAGGTCTTTTGTGTTTCCATATGAATTGTGAAATTTTTTGTTTAAGCTCTGTGAAAAATGTCATTGGTAATTTGATAGGGATTGCATTGAATCTGTAGATTGAATTTGGTAGTATAGTCATTTTCACAATATTGATTCTTCCTACCCTGGAACACGGAATATCTCTCCATCTGTTTATGTTGTCTTTGACTTCTTTCATTAATGACTTATAGTTTTCGGTGTACAGTTCTTTTATTTCCTTCAGTTCAGTTCAGTCGCTCAGTCGTGTCCAACCCCTTGCGACCCCATGAACCACAGCACGCCAGTCTTCCTCTCCATCACCAACTCTTGGAGTTCACCCAAACCAATCTCCATTGAGTCAGTGATGCCATCCAACCATCTTATCCTCTGTCGTCCCCTTCTCCTCCTGCCCTCAATCTTTCCCAGCATCAGGGTCTTTTCCAGTGAGTCAGCTCTTCGCATCAGGTGGCCAAAGTATTGGAGTTTCAGCTTCAACATCAGGCCTTCCAATGAGAACCCAGGACTGATCTCCTTTACGATGGACTGGTTGGATCTCCTTGCAGTCCAAGGGACTCTCAAGAGTCTTCTCCAACACCACAGTTCAAAAGCATCAATTCTTCGGCTCTCAGCTTTCTTTATAGTCCAACTCTCACATCCATACATGACCACTGGAAAAACCATAGCTTTGACTAGACAGACCTTTGTTTGCAAAGCAATGTCTCTGCTTTTTAATATGCTGTCTAGGTTGCTCATAACTTTCCTTCCAAGGAGTAAGCGTCTTTTAATTTCATGCCTGCAATCACCATCTGCAGTGATTTTGGAGCCCAGAAAAGTTTATTCCTAGATATTTAATTCTTTTTTTTTTTTTTTTGCAATGGTGAATGGGATATATTCCTTAATTTCTCTTTCTGGTTTTTCATTGTTAGTATATAGAAATGCAAGTGATTTCTGTGTATCGACTTTGTATCCTGCGACTTTGGTAAATTCACTGATTAGTTCTATTAATTTTCTGATACTATCTTTAGGGTTTTGTATGTAGAGTATCATGCTCTCTGCAAACAGTGAGAACTTTACTTCTTTTCTCATCTGGATTCCTTTTATTTCCTTTTCATCTCTGATTGCTGTAGCTAGGACTTTCAGAACAAAATTGAATAATAGTGGGGAAAGTGGCACCCTTTTCTGGGGGAATGCTTTCAGTTTTTCACCACTGAGAATAATGTTTGCTGTAGGATTATCATATATGGTCTTTATTATGTTGAGGTAGATTTTTTTAAAGACTTTTAATTATAAATGGGTACTGAATTTTGTCAAAGGTTTTTTCTGCATCTATTGAGATGATCATATGTTTTTTATCTTTTAATTTGTTAATATGATGATATATCACATTGAATGACTTGCATATATTGAAGAATCCTTGCATTCCTGAAATAAACCCAACTTGACCATGGTGTATGACCTTTTTGACGTTTTGCTGAATTCTCTTTGCTAAAATTTTGTTAAGGATTTTTGTATCTATGTTCATCAGTGATACTGGGCTGTAGTTTTCTTTTTTTGTGTTGTCTTTGGATTTGGTATCAGGGTGATGATGGGCTTGTAGAATGAGTTTGGAAGTGTTCCTTCCTCTGCAACTTTTTGAAATAGTTTTAGAAGGATAGGCATTAGCTCTTCTCTAAATGTTTGGCAGAATTCTCCTGTGAAGCCATCTAGTCCTGGACATTTGTCTTTTGGGAGATGTTTTTATCACAGCTTCAACTTCAGTGCTTGTAACTGGGTTGTTCATAATTTCTATTTCTTCCTAGTTCAGTCCTGGAAGATTGAACTTTTCTAAAAATCTGTCCATTTCTTCCAGGTTATCCATTTTATTGCCTTATGGTTGCTCATAATAGTCTCATAATCCGTTGTATTTCTGCATTTTCTGTTGTAATCTCTTTTTCATTTCTAATTTTGTTGATTTGATTCTTCTCTATTTTTTTTCTTGATGATTCTGGCTAGATTTTGGTCAATTTTGTTTATCTTCTCAAAGAACCAGCTTTTAATTTTATTAATCTTTATTATTGTTTCTTTCATTTATTTTTCATTCATTTCTGCTTGGATCTTTATGATTTCTTTCCTTCTAATAATTTTGGGTTTTGTTGTTGTTGTTGTTGTTGTTCTTTTTCTAGTTGCTTTAGGTATAAATTTAGGTTGTCTATTTGCTATTTTTCTTGTCTCTTGAGGTAAGATTGTTTTGCTATAAACTTCCCTCTTAGGACTGCTTTTGCTGCATCCCATAGGTTTTGAGTTGTCGTGTTTTCATTGCCACTTGTTTCTAGAAATTTTTTTTATTTCCCTTTTGATTTTTTTCAGTAACCTGTTGGTTATATAGAAATGTGTTGTTTAATCAACATGTGTTTGTGTTTCTTACAGTTTTTTTTTTCCTTGTAATTGATGTCTAGTCTCATAGTGGTGTGGTCAGAGAAGATGCTTGATATGATTTCAATTTTCTCAAATTTACTGAGGTTTGATTTGTGACCCAAGATGTGGTCTATCCTGGAGAATGGTCCATGTGCACTTGAGAAGAAGGTGTATTCTTCTGTATTTGGGTGGAACATACTATTATTCTGTTACTGTCAATTTCTCCTTTCCTGTCTGTTAGTATCTGTCTTATGTATTGAGGTGCTCCTCTGTTGGATGCATAGATATTTACAATTGTTATGTCTTCCTCTTGGATCATTATGTAGTGTCCTTCCTTATCTCTTGTTATCTTTTTTAGTTTAAGGTCTATTTTGTCTGATATGATAATTGCTACTCCAGCTTTCTTTTGCTTCCCATTTGCATGGAATATATTTTTCCATCCTCTCACTTTCAGTCTATACATGTCTTGAGGTCTGAAGTGGGTTTCTTGTAGACAGTATATATATGGGTCTTGTTTTGTATCCATCCAGCCAGTCTGTGTCTTTTGGTTCCAGCATTTAATCCATTTACATTTAAAGTAATTATTGATACATATGTTCTTAATGCCATTTTCTTAATTGTTTGGGGTTGATTTTGTAGATCTTTTTCCTTCTGTTGTATCTCTTGACTATATAAGTCCCTTTAACATTTATTCTTATGCTAGTTTGGTGGTACTGAATTCTCTTAACTTTTGCTTGTCTGAAAAGCTTTTTATTTCTCCATCAATTTTGAATGAGATCTTTGCTGGGTATATTAATTTTGCTTGTAGATTCTTCCCTTTCCGTATTTTAAATATATCCTGCCATTCCCTTCTGGCTTGCAGAGTTTCTGCTGAAAGATCAGCTGTTAAGCTTATGGGGTTTCCCTTGTATGTTACTTGTTGCTTCTCCCTTGCTACTTTTAATATTCTTTCTTTGTGTTTAGTCTTTGGTAGTTTGATTAGTATGTGTCTTGGCATGTTTCTCCATGGGTTTATCCTGTATGGGACTCTTTGTGCCTCTGGGACTTGACTATTTCCTTTTCCATGTTGAGGAAGTTTTCATCTATAATCTCTTCAAAAATTTTCTCATACCCTTTCTTTTCTCTTCTTCTTCAGGGACCCCTATAATTCAAATGTTGGTGTGTTTGATATTGTCCCAGAGGTCACTGAAGTTATCCTCAAATCTTTTCATTCTTTTTACTTTATTCTGCTCTTCAGAAGTTATTTCCACCATTTAATCTTCCAGCTCCATGATTTGTTCTTCTGCTTCAGATATTCTTCTATTGATTCCTTCTAGATTATTTTTAATTTCAATAATTGTGTTGTTTGTCTCTGTATGTTTATTCTTTAATTCTTTTAGGTCTTTGTTAATTGATTCTTGCATTTTCTCCATTTTGTTTTCAAGGAAAATGTTCTCTCATTTTGTTTTTGATCATCTTTACTATTATTATTCTGATTTCTTTTTCAGGTAGTTTGCCTATTTCCTCTTCATTTATTTGGACTTCTGTGTTTCTAGTTTGCTCCTTCATTTGTGTAGTATTTCTCTAACTTTTCTTCTTTTTTTTTTTTTTAACTTATTGTGTTTGAGGTCTCCTTTTCCCAGGCTTCAAGGCTGAATTCTTTTTTCCTTTTGGTTTCTGCCCTCCTAAGTTTGGTCCACTGGTTTGTGTAAGCTTTATATAGGGTGAGATCTGTGCTGAGATTTTGTTTGTTTGCTTTTCCTCTCATGGGCAAGGCTGAGTGAGGTAGTAATCCTGTTTGCTGATGATTGGGTTTGTCTTTTTGCTTTGTTTGTTTTTTAAATGAGGCGTCCTGCACAGAGTACTACTTGTGGTTGAGTGATGCTGGGTAGTGTATTCAAATGGTTTCCTTTGAGTGAGTTCTCACTATTTGATACTTCTTAGTGTTAGTTTTCTGGTAGTCTAGGGTCTTGGGGTCAGTGCCCCCACTCCAACGGCTCAGGGCTTGATCTCACTCAATTCTACAAGGGTTGAGTTGCAATCCACTGTAGTTGACTACCAACAGTGCACCCAGAAAGGAATCCAGGATGAAAAACTCATGAGGCACTCTGTGCCTTGGATAAGCAAGTCCTTCGCCTTCACTCAAGGAGCATAAGAGAGATTTCCATCTGTCCCTCACACATGGTCAATCACAATGTATCTCTGGAGGTTTTCACTTGACATTGTGCCATTAATTTTCTTTTTGTATTATGTATGGTTGGGCCACTCAAGACAGCTGTTCTTGTGCTCTCTGAGCATCCCCTGCCCAACCAATGCCTGCTTCACCTACACGTTATGCACAGGGCTGGCGTTTCTGTGTACTTACCCCACTACTTCCTAGGTACTGTCCTCCATAATTCTTATGTAATTTATCTGTGACTCTTTCCTGATGGCTCAGACAGTAAAGAATCCACCTGCAATGCAGGAGACCTGGGTTTGATCCCTGGATTGGGGAGATTCCCTGAAGGAGGGCATGGCCACCTGCTCCAGTATTCTTGCCTGGAGAATCCCCATGGAGAGAGGAGTCTGGTGGGCTACAGTCCATGGGGTCACAAAGTTGGACATGACTGAGCGATTAAGTACAGCAGAGCACTTTGCCTACATCCTACTCTTCTCTAATGTGAAAACCTTCTAATATCATTGAATTACAGTAAGCTTATGATGCTGTCACCGAGTTTCAGGGAAACCACCATCCAAGAGATGTGAAAGTAAATAATAATGATAATAAGATTGCATTGCATGGATTATAAATTTGAGAAAACAAGCAAAATAATCTAATAATCTGCCTATAAGTTGCAGACACTGTTAAAATGTATATATAGTTAATGTTTATATTTTGTAGTTAAAATCACTTTTAAGAAAAATTAAGAGTATAAAACATGCTGACATGGTCAGTATTCCCAATAATTATCACATTTCATTGTATATTTATATATACTTGAAAAATGTTTTTAAAATAATATGAAAATAAATAGAATACTATCTTTACTCTCAAAAAGGATAAACTTGAGAAACATGTTTGAGAAAACAAATATATACGCAGCTAACTATAATAGAAACATGGTAATTCACTTAAAATTACCTAATATGTTGTGAAATAACATGAATTTTGTAATGATTACTCTTGAAAAAATTAGGAACAATGTCAAATATATACAAAGTAAATAATATAATATGATTAATCTCCATAACCCAAGTTGGTCAATTAAAACCTCTTGTCCAAACTGTTTTTTTTTTTTACCAGTTTTGCTGAAATATAATTGCCATATAACATTGTATTAATATTAGAGTTCACAACATGGTGAGTTTATATATGTCTATATTGTGAAATGTGAAATGTAAGTTTAGTTAATGTTTACTGTATCACATGATTACAATTTTTTTCTGGCAAAAGAACTTTTAAGATCTACTCATTTGGCAACTTTCAAATATACAATACTACATTGCTAATTATAGTCACTACACTATATATTACCTTCCCGGAGTTTACTTATAACTGGAAGTTTGTACCATTTGGCCCACATCATTCATATTACCCTTCCCTCATTCTTTGCCCCTGGCAACCACCAACCTGTTTTCTACTTGGTTTTTCTAGATGCCACATATAAGTGAGACAATACAATCTTTTCCTTTCTGTGTCTAACTTATTTCCCTAACCATTATGCACTTCAGGACCATTCATGGCAGAATTTTTTCATTTTTTATGGCTGAATAGTATTTCATTGTGTGTGTGTCTGTGTGCTTCTGTGCACATTTCCTTTATCCATTCATATGTTGATAGACACAAGTTGTTTCCACATCTTGGCTACTGTAAATAGTTCTGCAATGAACATGGAGAGTGCAGATATCTCTTTGAGTTAGTGAGTTTATTTCCTTTAGATACATAACCAGGACAGAATTACTAAAACATATGTTAGTTCCACCTGCAATACAAGATACACCAGTTCAATTCCTGGGTTGGGAAGATTCCCTGAGAAGGGATAGGCTACTCACTTCAGTATTCTTGGGCTTTCCTGATGGCACAGACTGTAAAGAATCCACCTGCTGTGTGGGAGACCTCAGTTTGATCCTTGAGTTGGGAATATCCCCTGGAGGAGGGCATGGCAACCCACTCAAGTATTCTTGCCTGGAGAATTCCACAGACAGAAGAGCCTGGCAGGCTACCGTCCATGGGGTCAGGCATGACTGAGCGACTTTCACTTTCCTTTTCACTATGGTAGTACTATTTTTAGTTTTTAAGGAATCTCCTTCCTGTGTTCTGTAGTAGCTTCACTGATTTACATTCTCAGCCAGTGTACCAGGGATCCCTTTTCTCTATTATACATTCTTACCAATTTTTCATTTGCTGTCATTTGACAATAGCCATTCTGAAGGTGTGAGGTGATCACTCATTGTGGTATTTATTTGCATTTGTGTGATGATCAGCAATGATCAGTGATGCTGAGTACATTTTAATAGACCTGTTTGGCTACTCATATGCCTCTATGGGAAAAAAAAAAAAAAGTCTTTCTAGATCCTCTGCCCATACTTTAATCAGATTATCTTTTTCTATTGAGTTATATGAATTATTTACATATTTAAGATATTAATTCTTTATCAGATATATAATTTGCAGATATTTTTTTCCCATTCCGAAGGTTGACCTTTCATATTGTTGATGTTTTCCTTTGCTGGCAGAAATTTTTAAGTTTCACATAGTCTCACTCGTTTATTTTTCCTTTTGTTGCCTTTGCTCTTGGTGTCCAATCCAAAAACAAGCATTGCCAAGACAAATGTCAAGGTGCCAAGCTATTTTATTTATACTTGTAATTGTTTTTCCCCTTTCACTGATTATCTCAATACACATCCCAGAAATTAAGATAATCCATTATTAATCTTACAATCACTTTATATCAACTGACTTCAAGAAAAAGCCAAATTATGTAAAGCTGTATAAATATGTATGCAAGGGTGTATACACATATATTTTTTATGTAAAGGAAAAGGATTATTTTAATGGGAAAATTGGAGTAGAACTAATGGGAAAACATTGGTAAACATTGTAGGTTCATAAAATAAGAAGGTTAAATAGGAATGAAAGTTATAGAAGAGACTTTTTGTCAGAGAAACAGAATAAAATCACTGAGAGATGAATCTATATAATATGTTTAGGAAAAAACTAATAGCCTAATGGAGAAGGAAATGGCGACCCACTCCAGTGTTCTTGCCTGGAGAATCCCAGGGACGGGAAGCCTGGTAGGCTGCTATCTATGGGGTCGCACAAAGTCAGACACGACTGAAGCGACTTAGCAGCAGTCCCAATAGCCTAAAAAGAGATGTGCCTTGAAATGCCAGACAAATTCACCTGCATAGATAACTCTGGATGCTATAACTGGAGTTTGAATTTCCTTTTATGAGAAAATAAATATAATAGTTTTTAGAAAGTTCTTAGATGCATTTAATGTGTTATATAACGATCTTTCAAAATATACAAACTTTAGTAACACTTCATTGATTCTACAGTTGTCTACAGGATAAAGTCAAACACCTAAATACAGCTTGATAAGAACCTTTATAGCCCAGCTTTTGAAGCAAAGGCTGGGAGGTGAGTCAAAAGATTATGTTACAGTCATGTTCAAATACTGGCCTCTCTAGTTTGTTATACAATTCTATGTATGTAAAATTTTTTCTTATAGCTGGGGATGGCTTTTCCCTCTTGTCAACAATCCCCTGATACATTTTTTAGAGATAAACTTCTCTCCTTCTGAAAGCAATCAAACAGATTCAATCAATGTGGATAGCAAGAATTAATCAGAGAATTTAGATCCCAAAGTTTCATTTTACTCTTTTAAAACCCCAGAGTTAGCTCCATTTTTATGAGCACACAGATTCCCAGGGACTGTTATGCATCGATTAACTAAAATAAGAGTGAACTTATTTTCTACCTGAATTCTCGTTTAAAACATGGTAATGAATGAATTGAGATTACCTATAATCAAGACATTAATACTGGTACCAAGAATGGAAATTATTAATATTTTCTTTTGTTTGCCTCATTTGCCACCATTGAGCATGTTAAGTTCTATTCATAAACAACTTTTGTGGCATATTTTTAATTAAATTATATTCTGCTAAATGTGTCTGTCCCAAAAGATCATTAAAAAAGGGTTTTTTTGACAGTCAAACTACCTCGGTGATTCTCTGTAGGTGATTTCCTAAAATGCTCCATCTGTCCCAGAAATCTCATTATCCATTTCCCCATCTTATGTAACCCCCATTAAAGAACACATAAGATAAATAAAGATTAAAGAAGATGAGGCTCTGCTGATGGTCCAGTGGTTGAGAAACTGCCTGCCAACACAGGCTTGATCCTTGGTCTGGGTACTAACCCACATGCTACAGGATAACTAAGCCTGTGCTCCACAACTACTAGCCCATGTTCTAAGCCACAGCAAGCTCATGAATGAAGACCTCTCACAGCCAAAAATTAATTAATTAATTAATTAAAAAATTAAAAAAACAGATAAAATAGGACTTGATGATATCTAAATAAGACGTACATTGACAGAAAAATTTTAAACACTGAATTCTGTATAAATCAATAATTATGACAGATAATCAGGTCTTCACAAAAGAGTTTCAAAGGCTAAGGGTACTGACAGTGTGTGGTGAAGTCATCATTTTCCTTGCCATAGTCATTCCTCCTTAGCCTTATAACAACAGATACTCCAATTGCTGCTGCTACTGCTAAGTCGCTTCAGTCGTGTCCAGCTCTGTGCGACCCTATAGACGGCAGCCCACCAGGCTCCTCCGTCCCTGGGATTCTCCAGGCAAGAACACTGGAGTGGGTTTCCATTTCCTTCTCCAATGCATGAAAGTAAAAAGTGAAGGTGAAGTCGCTCAGTCGTGCCCGACTCTTAGCGACCCCATGGACTGGAGCCCACCAGGCTACTCCGTCCATGGGATTTGCCAGGCAAGAGTACCAGAGTGGGGTGCCATTGCCACAACAGATAAAAGACTTTAAAATGTTCAAAAATTGGATTTTGTTTTAAATTTTAGCATTTAGTCAGGTAAATATATGATATATAAGGAAACATAATACATTAAGGCATCAAGATTTTTATATTAAAGAATCTATGCACATTTCATGGGAAAACATACCACAAACGGAACTGCTAATATACAGAAGGCATAGATAAATATAGACATATACATTGTAATACCACTTTATGTTGCTAAATGTTAAACTTTGAGGGTTAAAAGCCAGTACTGTGTCTAGTAATCCAAGTTTACCTAACATGAGATCTAGCATATCTATTTTCTTCCTATAAATAGAAATCTTCTGTTTTGGGACCTGAGATATTTCCCTTGAGATTAACCTTACATTTATGCATCATCAAATACTGCCAGGAAGTAACAGATCAAGTAGCAACAAGGACTAAGACCCATGGTGCTTCCATTTCATTGGTGGAAATTGACAATAAATATGTAATGCATATATAAAATAAATTAGACTGTAATTTTTTAAGAAAGGACTGTGATAGAGCTCAAGTAGTGACCACTTTAGACATGATGGTCAAGGAAGACTATTCTATGGAGATTTAGTTTGGGTTGAGACTTGAATTATGAAGACAGTCATGCAAATGATAAGTAAAACTTAGTGTTTCAAATATAGGAAATAACAAGTGCAAAGACTTTGCATGATAACATTTTTGTTTGCTTAAGAAAGGAGGCCAGATGCAAGGAAAACAGAAAGTAAAAAGGTGTATAGTATAAAATATGGTAACAAACATAAGCAAGAAGTGGGTTCTAGAATGTCTTTTTAGAGGGATGGTATGGGGAGGGAGGAGGGAGGGGGTTTCAGGATGGGGAACACGTGTATACCTGTGGCAGATTCATGTTGATGTACCACAGAACCAATACAATGTAGAGTAATTGACCTCCAATTAAAATAAATAAATTTATATTAAAAAATAAACCATGGTAAAGTGTTCATATTTATTTTAATTTTAGTAAGAGAAGTCCAAAATCTTGGAGGCATCATAATTGTGTTTTAATTTATAATAAGTAAATTTATATGCAAGACTTTGTAAATCAATACCTATGCTTGGACAGAATATAACTGAAGAAATATTTAACTTATAAATAACCAAAATATTATTTTGAAGATAAAATTAAATGTGGCAAAAATATGAGGCATTCATTTTATGATCCTCACAGCTGGCTCAAAATTTTAATGAAAAACTTAAAAATTTGCAAAAATAGCATGATATAATATACCAGAACTCATGTTGAATGAGATAATAACAACTAACGAAGAAAATACAGGTAACGTGCTGTTGGTTCTAAATAGGAATATGTATTAGATGTGATAGTGCATTATTTATTTTATATTGATTATTATTATCTGATTAGTAAGCTTTCATCCAATTTAGAGAAATACTAACAAGACTCATTTTTCCCAGAAGTGAATTGTTAATCTGATTTAAAGGAGTCAACCAAACATTAATCTTGAATAATGATCCAGCCTTAGAAAGTACATATTTTGAAAACTATTTTTGAAAATTTTGCTTCAAGGGGATAACCTGATTTCAATAAATAAGACTTTGTAGTATATTTAAATACTGTGGAAAAAATAGAACCTCTTTGCTTTAACATCAATGATTTATATAACTCTGGTTCTTCCTAGTAGCACTGTGGAAGCACAAATTTTCATAGTTAACATATGATCCCAAGATACAATAGATTATATTTAAGAGATTTTTTTAAAAGCTTCTAGCTTTAATTCTATATTGTAAACTTGCAAATCAGATAACAAATTTTGTCAGAAGTGTAGACACATACATTAGACACTCAAATTTTTAGTTTTTTCAATAAATCATTTTGGAGACATTAATATATTTTTAAATGCATAGGAATTATTCAGTGTTTTCAATTTTGATCTGAGTCAAAAAGGAAAAATAAGCTTGAATTTTTAATTATTAAGGGGATGGGGTCACTGCTTATTATTACTACTGTACATTATAGATAAAAACATTTCATAAAACACTATTTTAAACCAACTACAGATCTTAGTATGGTAGTTGTTTCTTTTTTTTCCATAATGTTTTAGGGTATTTTTCTTTAGAAATAAGAAATTTTATGGGGATGGTTTGAAATATTTTATAGACAAAATTTAGCAATTTATATTTATGCTATTATAATTTAGAAAGAAATGTCTCACCTTCAGACTTATTTTATCTTATAAAGACTATCTCAACATAATTTGTCAGAAGTAATAATTTAGTGAGGCGTGAAAAGTAAGTCAAAAGCTACACAATGAAATTATGGCACCTATGAATCAGAAGCAAATGATACAAAACAAAATGATAAAAGCTAGGAAATTGGTTTATTAATGACGACAGGCAGGCCACCATTGCCTAGCTATGCTTTGGCATCAAATCCTAGAATATTCTTCCTTCTTCTTTTTTTTTTAAAGAAATTATGGATTCAATTTTAGGAATAGTTTATATGATGAATACACAAATTTTACAGCATGTGCAACAGAATCCTTGACCTAACATTAAAATAACTATTGGTTAAACTAGAAATTTTATAAGTTGTAAGGAAAATATGTATAGTGTAGTGGGGTTTAATCATTTTTTGATTTTTCAGTTAACTTTAAAAAATATTTATTATAACAAAAATAAAAGTGGTATGTATTAAGACTACAGATTAGGTGGATTGATGCAATTGTTTTGACACACTGAAACTGAGGGCCATACAAGAAAAAACACACTCATTGTCTTATTGATAAACTTTACTTATACAGAGTGGGACAAGTATGCAGCAGTTGAAAAGGCACATATGTTATACACAGAAAACCAAAGTTAGAGAGTGATTTTTGTTTATTAGCAATACTCATTGGAGAAGGCAATGACAACCCACTCCAGGACTATTGTCTGGAAAATCCCATGGATGGAGGAGCCTGGTAGGCTGCTGTCCATGAGGTCGCTAAGAGTGGGACACAACTGAGTGACTTCACTTTCACTTTTCACTTTCATGCATTGGAGAAGGAAATGGCAACCCACTCCAGTGTTCTTGCCTGCAGAATCTCAGGGATAGGGGAGCCTGGTGGGCTGCCATCTATGGGGTCGCACAGAGTCGGACACGACTGAAGTGACTTAGCAGCAGCAGCAGCAGCAATACTCATTATTTCTTACATAAAATCACTCTAATGCAAACAAATCTACCTGTTTGTTTTGAGCTTGAAATTTCTCAACAATATTTGATCTTCAACACTTTCTTTACATAACATGTAAGAGCATATTTCTAGGATAATACATTGCTTTTTTAGAATATAGTTGTAGCACAGAACAGGAAACACAACCACAAACAAAGCTTTGTATTGTATTTTTTCATTTCCCAAGTTTCACATACAGAGAAAATTAAAAACAAAACAAAACAAAAAAACAACCTTGTATGTACGTTGGAAAACTTAGAACAGTAAGGAAAAATTAATCAAACCTTAATTTATTGTAGCAAGAAAACTTCCAACATAACTAATATTGTTGAAATATCCCATTTCCTTCCTTTATGCATCCATAATGAAAATTGCATCTGTGAAATCCTATTAGACCTGGAGAAGGAAATGGCAACTCACTCCAGTATTCTTGCCTGGAGAATCCCCGTGGACAGAGGAGCCTGGAGAGCCACAGTTCATGGGGTCACAAAGAGCTGGACATGACTGAGCAGCTAACAACCCTATCAGAAGACCAGAATTTGTTGGACTTGAAGTACATGTTTTGGTGGAATACATTTATTGGGCTAGAATTACATTTCCACATTGAGAAATATTTGTTTCTTAAGTATTTCCATTGAAGGCAATAACTTGTAGAATATAAATGTAAAGGTAATGTAGTGTGGTGATTAGACTTTCCTCAACTGTAAGTATTGATAGATTTCTATTATGCCCATTCCTACTTGTGTCTTTATACCTTATCCATGGTCTGTAATAGCTCTTTTTAAGACCAACTAATCCTTGGGTTAGGAAGATCTCTTGAGGAAGGGAATAGCTAACCACACTAGTTCTTGCCTGGAGAATTCCATGGACAGAGGAATCTGGCAGGCTACATTCCAAGAGGTTACAAAGAGTCAGATACAACTGAACAACTAACACTTTTATTTTAACTTCTAATAAGGATAATTATTAAATTAAAACTTCTGCTCTGTGTAGTAGGCTGAATAAAGTCCATCCAAACATATCACATCCTAATCCTTGGATGTTACCATGTAAATGTTACTTTTTTTTAAAGGGAATTTTAGATCAGATTAAGATTCTTGATGTGGGAAGATTATGCTGTTTTATCCAGATGGTCCCTAAATCTAATCATTACATGTGGTATAGAACCTGCCTGCCAATGCAGGAGACTCAGGTTAGATTCCTGGGTCAGGAAGATACTTTGGAGAAGGGAATCCCTGGAGAGCTCTATGGACAGAGGAGCCTGGGGTGAGGGGGGTACATTTCATGGGGTCACAGAGTCAGACAATACTGAGTGACTAACACATTATTATATACATTATCCAGATGGTCTCTAAGTCCAATCAGTACAAGGCTGAGAGATCAGACACAGGAGAAGAAGGTGAACTCAAGGTGGAGGCAGAGATCTGAGTGGTCCAGTCACAAAGGTATGCTGGCACTCATCAAAAATTGGAAGCTAGAAACTTCCCCCTACAGAACCTCTTGAGGGAATATGGTCTTTATGATTTCTGTATTCCAGTAAAATTTATAAACTTCCACTCTCCAGAACAAGTAAAGAATAGCCATCAATTTTATGGCGTTTTTTACACAACTACCAGAAACTAATATGCTATGTGAAAAACATGGTTAAATAAAATGAAAATTAATAGACTGGGAGGAAATACCAGCAAAATACATATTTGAGTATCAGCATCCAAAGTCTTCAAAGATACATGTGAACAATTAATTAGCAATAAAATAAGCCTTTGTTATATTATATCTAAAATGATTTTGTGTAACTTGACTGTAGCGCAGGAATTGTGACCAGATTATTCTGAGTCAAAATTGTTAATTAATATTGTAAGATTCAATGTGAATTAATGGTAAAGCAATCAGACTGAAAATAGACATATCTGGGTTCAAATTTTAGATATACCACCTACTCCTTCTACAAGTTACAAAACTTTCCTAAGCTGCAGTTTTTCAATTGGTAAAAGGAGAATGTAATAGTGTCTATAACAGAAGACTGTTACAAGCAATATATAAAATCAAGTATGCAAGAATTTGAACACAGAACTAGCATAATGAATTATCAGTACTACTATTATTATATCTGAATATGACATATGTTAGTGTATATTCATGCTATAATTTTCATAAGCATATTTTTAAAAGTCAATCACAATTCAGGTAACATTTACATGCATAAATTCCACTGTAATTCTACTTAAAGGAATAACTGAGAGAATAGTCTGTTGGGAATTTATTTTGTAGTAGCATGAACTGCTGGGGCAATAATAATAGTAGCAGTAGTATTAATAATGATAAAATATTTCTGTTATACTCAGAGGATTTACTGAAGAGGATTTCAATAGTGAGAACACTCTGTATATGAATATTTCAGAAACTTCAAGCACATTTAATCTTATATGGTGCTACTGGAATAAGATAAAAAGTTTAATTAGTTTCCCTGCATGAAGATCAATTGAACAGAATTACTGTCTCATGAATCAAAAATGTCACTTCTGTGTGGATGGTTTGTGCATTAGAGCAGCAAAAGAGTTCAGATTCCAAATATGTGGGCTCTTTCAACTGGGAAGTTAAAATCAGAGAGCATAATGATACCGATATTCACCACTGCAGCTGCACATTTTGTGTACTTATTTTTGGAAGTCATAGGCACATAGAAATCACTCTGCAGGTTCAAGTGAAGTATATCTGCCCCAAAGTATTGCAGGTGTATTGACCGGTGGAACCTCTGGAAGCAGGCATCCCTGAAAATGGCATGGATGTATTTAAGGCAAACCAGAATCTGTGTCCTGGTAAATAAGTCCATGCTTCAAGTCATATTCATATCATGAAGAAAAAGAGCCTCCGAAAGTTCTTCCAAACTGACACAGTTCAGTTCAGTCGCTCAGTCGTGTCCGACTCTGCGAACCCATGAACTGCAGCATGCCAAGCCTCCTTGTCCATCAACAACTCCCGGAGTTCACTCAGACTCACATTGCTCAAGTCAGTGATGCCATCCAGCCATCTCATTCTCTGTCATCCCCTTCACCTCCTGCCCCCAATCCCTCCCAGTATCAGAGTCTTTTCCAATGAGTCAACTCTTTGCATGAGGTGGCCAAAGTACTGGAGTTTCAGCTTTAGCATCATACATTCCAAAGAAAACCCAAGGCTGATCTCCTTCAGAATGGACTGGTTGGATCTCCCTGCAGTCCAAGGGACTTTCAAGAGTCTTCTCCAACAACACAGTTCAAAAGCATCAATTCTTCAGCGGTCAGCCTTCTTCACAGTCCAACTCTCACATCCATACATGACACTGGAAAAACCATAGCCTTCACTAGATGGACCTTAGTCTGCAAAGTAATGTCTCTGCTTTTGCATATACTGTCTAGGTTGGCATAACTTTTCTTCCAAGAAGTAAGTGTCTTTTAATTTCATGGCTTCAGTCACCATCTGCAACGATTTTGGAGCCCAAAAAAATAAAGTCTGACACTGTTTCCACTGTTTCCCCATCTATTTCCGATAAAGTGATGGGACCAGATTCCATGATCTTGGTTTTCTGAATGTTGAGCTTTAAGCCAACTTTTTTTACTCTCCTCTTTCACTTTCATCAAGAGGCTTTTTAGTTCCTCTTCACTTTCTGCCATAAGGGTGGTGTCATCTGCATATCTGAGGTGATTGATATTTCTCCCGGCAATCTTGATTCCAGTTTGTGCTTCTTCCAGCCCAGCGTTTCTCATGATGTACTCTGCATAGAAGTTAAAGAAGCAGGGTGACAGTATACAGCCTTGATGTACTCCTTTTCCTATTTGGAACCAGTCTGTTGTTCCACATCCTGTTCTAACTGTTGCTTCCTGACCTGCATAGGTTTCTCAAGAGGCAGGTCAGGTGGTGTGGTATCCCCTTCTCTTTCAGAATTGTCCACAGTTTATTGTGATCCACACAGTCAAAAGCTTTGGCATAGGCAATAAAGCAGAAATAGATGGTTTTCTGGAACTCTCTTGCATTTTCGATGATCCAGCATATGTTGGCAATTTGATCTCTGGTTCCTCTGCCTTTTCTAAATCCAGCTTGAACATCTGGAATTTCGCTGTTCATGTACTGCTGAAGCCTGGCTTGGAGAATTTTGAGCATTACTTTACCAGCGTGTGAGATGAGTACCATTGTGCGGTCATTTGAGCATTCTTTGCATTGCTTTTCTTTGGGATTGGAATGAAAACTGACCTTTTCCAGTCCTGTGGCCACTGCTGAGTTTGCCAAACTTGCTGGCATATTGAGTGCAGCACTTTTACAACATCATCTTTCAGGATTTGAAATAGTTCAACTGGAATTCCATCACCTCCACTTCTTTGTTTGTAGTGATGCTTTCTAATGCCCACTGACTTCACATTCCAGGATGTCTGGCTCTAGGTGAGTGATCATACATTCATGATTATCTTGGTGGTGAAGCTCTTTTTGTACAGTTCTCTTGCGTATTCTTGCCACCTTCTTAATATCTTCTGCTTCTGTTAAGTCCGTACCATTTCTGTCCTTTATCGAGCCCATCTTTGCATGTTCCCTTGGTATCTCTAATTTTCTTGAAGAGATCTCTAGTCTTTCCCATTCTGTTGTTTTCCTCTATTTCTTTGCATTGATCGCCGAGGAAGGCTTTCTTTTCTCTCCTTGCTATTCTTTGGAACTCTGCATTCAGATGCTTATATCTTTCCTTTTCTCCTTTGCTTTTTGCTTCTCTTCTTTTCACAGCTATTTGTAAGGCCTCCCCAAACAGCTATTTTGCTTTTTTGCATTTCTTTTCCATGGGGATGGTCTTGATCCTTGTCTCCTGTACAATGTCACGAACCTCCATCCATAGTTCATCAGGCACTCTATCTATCAGATCTAGTCTCTTAAATCTATTTCTCACTTCCACTGTATAATCATAAGGGATTTGATTTAGGTCATACCTGAATGGTTTAGTGGTTTTCCCTACTTTCTTCAATTTAAGTCTGAATTTGGCAATAAGGAGTTTGTGATCTGAGCCACAGTCAGCTCCCGGTCTTGTTTTTGTTGACTGTATAGAGCGTCTCCATTTTTGGCTGCAAAGAATATAATCAATCTGATTTTGGTGTTGACCATATGGTGATGTCCATGTGCAGAGTTTTCTCTAGTGTTGTTGGAAGAGAGTGTTTGCTATGACCAGTGCATTTTCTTGGCAAAATTCTATTAGTCTTTGCCCTGCTTCATTCTGCATTCCAAGGCCAAATTTGCCTGTTACTCCAGGTGTTTCTTGACTTCCTACTTTTGCATTCCAGTCCCCTATAATGAAAGGGACATCTTTTTTGTGTGTTAGTTCTACAAGGTCTTGTAGGTCTTCATAGAACCGTTCAACTTCAGCTTCTTCAGCGTTACTGGTTGGGGCATAGACTTGGATAACTGTGATATTGAATGGTTTGCCTTGACACAAGTATATACAAAAAAGAATGAATATGAGGTCGAGTGCTGGAGACACTACCTTAATCTGATATTCTACTTTTCAGACAAGCACTTTGGAAATTATGGGAGTGTGTTCCTTGAAATGAGAAGATATTCTTTCTTTCTTCCATTTGTAAGGCTGTGAGAAACTAGAAATCATCTGTGACTCAGGTTAAAAATCATTTTATAAAGTAATTAATTCATGTTTCTGAATCACTACTCCCATCCCTTTGTTGTTGTCATTATTAATGACCATTCTTTGCTGGAAATGTGATGGGATAGAAGGCTGTCTTAGGATACCAGGATTCCTGACTGTAGGGGATTTTATCTCTTGCCATTACCAAAAATACTGGTTTTATGAAGTTCTTTGTTTTTTAAATATTCTGTCATTTTTTAAATTGCTTCTTTTTTATTTATTCATAAAACAAGTTTTCACTTTAAAACTTTTTTCAAACACATACACCACACTAAATAAATATTATCCATTTTTTTAAATTTTATAAGATAAAACTAAAGAGGGATAGTCTGTTTCACTTTCATCAAAAACTTTAATTCCCAGCCAACACCTACAATTAGAACTAGTGTTTCCTCATTTCATATTTTCTCTTACATATCGATAAATATATATGTATTATCTTTATTTTATTAACTTATTTATTATTAATTTTATTGTTACTTTTCTATAAATATGATATTATGCAAATTTCCTACAATATATTTTTTTCCCTTTAAAAATTCTGGACCAGGCGTATAGTTTTCTACTATGTCATTACATTGTTTAACTGTCTTTCTTTTTGAAGCCACAGGACTTGTTTTAAAATTATTGATATTATAAGTAATGTTGCATAATATAGCTGTATAAAATTAAGTGATGTAATCATCAACATTTTTATCATCAGATAGATTCCTACATGTGGGATTGTACAAAGAATGTGAACTCATGATTTTCATTACACTCTCACACTTGAATACTTTCATATTATACCCCAATACACTGCATCATAGTGTATATAGTCATAGCTTCAATGTCACTACATGATTAGATTATATATGCTTATGCTTGTCTATCTGATATTAAAAATTAACTCATTTTATCAATATTTCATGAACTCATCCAGCTTTTCCAATGTTCATTTTTTAACCTTTATTTTTATAAAATTTTAAGATTATTATTCAGTTGAGTTCAGTTCAGTCTCTCAGTCATGTCCAACTCTTTGGGACACCATGAACTGCAGCAGGCCATGCCTCCCTGTCCATCCCCAATTCCCAGAGTCCACACAAACCCATCTTCATTGAGTCAGTGATGCCATGCAACCATCTCATCCTCTGTCATTCCCCCATTCTCCTTCTGCCCTCAGTCTTTCCCAGCATCAGGGTCTTTTCCAATGAGTCAGCTCTTCACATCAGGTGGCCAAAGTATTGGAGTTTCAGCTTCAGTATCAATCCTTCCAATGAACACCCAGGACTGGTCTCCTTTAGAACGGACTGGTTGGATCTCCTTGCAGTCCAAGGGACTCTCAAGAGTCTTCTCCAACACCACAGTTCAAAAGCATCAATTCTTCAGCACTCAGCTTTCTTCATAGTCCAACTCTCACATCCATACATGACCACTGAAAAAACCAAAGCCTTGACTAGACAGACCTTTGTTGGCAAAGTAATATCTCTGCTTTTCAATATGCTGTCTAGATTGCTCATAACTTTCCTTCCAAGGAGTAAGCATCTTTTCTTTTGATGGCTGCAATCACCATCTGTAGTGATTCTGGAGCACCCAAAAATAAAGTCTGACACTGTTTCCACTGTTTCCCCATCTATTTGCCATGATGTGATGGGACCGGATGCCATGATCTTCGTTTTCTGAATGTTGAGCTTTAAGCCAACTTTTTCGCTCTCCTCTTTCACTTTCATCAATAGGCTCTTTAGTTCTTCTTCACTTTCTGCCATAAAGGTGGTGTCATCTGCATATCTGAGGTTATTGATATTTCTCCCGGCAATCTTGTTTCCAGCTTGTGCTTCCTCCAGACCAGTGTTTCTCATGATGTACTCTGCATAGAAGTTAAATAAGCAGGGTGACAATATACAGCCTTGACATACTCCTTTTCCTATTTGGAACCTGTCTGTTGTTCCATGCACTTCTTTGCTATTTTTATTTCTCACTAATTTATAAACTTTAGTTTTATGTCAGGGATTCTTGCATTTGAAATGTATATTACAAATATTTTCTTTCATTTTTTTTCCATTTGTGTCATATATTCCTATAAAAAAGTTTAAATCTTTTCATGGTGAAAATTTCTATCATGCGTTTTAGATTTTCTGAATAAAGAGAAAAAGATAAAGCTATAATTATCAAAATTAGTAACTCTGCAGTATTTTTCATACTTGTTTTGTACACATGGAGTTTTCTCTTTTAACCAGACTCTAACTTTTCAGTATAGTACTATGAAAACAACAAAATCTGTAAAGCATTGATCTTTCAATACAATAAATGAATAAAGAATGAATGAAAAAATAGAGGTTTATATCTAATAACAGAAGATAAGATACAACTTAATACTTAGGGGAAGCAACAACCCCTACAAAGGTTTTATCAAATGACAAAACAACAAATGGAAGAAAACAAATTAAAAAAAGAAAAAGACCAGTATGATGTGGGTTCTCTCTTTCCTTTGACAAATGTACACAATCCATTCTAATATTCCACACCCAAATACACTAGAGTGCCAAACTAAATCTTTTGCCTCTATTTTCTTATTTGATCTTTACTAAATCCTCATTTAATCTTCATAGTGATTTGAAGTAGTTATATTATAATCACAATTAACTGGTGGGAAATCATAGTTAGAAAAGCCTTTTACATAGTAATAAAGGTGGTGAGTAATATACAGGTTTTAGACTCAAGATATCCTGAAACGGACTGAATCTGCTGAAAAAGACGGTCTGCTGCTGCTTCGGGACCTCATGGACTGCAGCCCACCAGGCTCCTGCGTCCATGGGATTTTCCAAGGCAAGAGTACTGGAGTAGGTTACCATTGCCTTCTCTGGAAAAAAATGGTCTACCCATGTCCAAATAGAATGAAGAAACTTTCATGTATGTTTTCTAATATTTTTAAGCTTACTTTTGCATTTACATGTACAAGTTAATTATGAATTTAAATATGCATTTAATAATACAAATTACTAGGTTTTTTTTAATATGTGATTCAAATATGAAAAACAAAGTGTTATGTTGTAAAATAATAAACACTTTAGAAGGTAATAATAAATTAATAGAAAACATCAAAGGGAAGAATAAGTTAGGTGCTTGGAATTAACTTACACACACTACTATATATAAAATAGATAATCAACAAGGACTTACTGTATAGCACAATGAAGTCAACTCAGTATTCTATAATAACATATATGGGAAAAGAATCTGAAAAAGAATGAATATATGCACATATATATGTATAGGGCTTCCCTGGTAGCTCAGACGTTAAAGCGTCTGCCTACAATGCGGGAGACCCGGGTTTGATCCCTGGGTTGGGAAGATACCCTGGAGAAGGAAATGGCAACCCACTCCAGTATTCTTGCCTGGAAAATCCCATGGACCGAGGAGCCTGGTAGGCTACAGCCCATGGGGTAGCAAAGAGTCAGACATGACTGAGCGACTTCATTTCACTTCATATATGTATAACTTAATCACTTTGCTGTATACCTGAAACTAATACAACATTGTAAGTCAACTAAACTCTAATAAAAATTGTTAAAAAGCAAAAAGATTTTTTTAAATGACAAATTTCTGTAAGGAAGATGATGGATATAGTCAATATTCTGTCTAGTTTGGGAGTACTTAGAAAGAAAAGTGGATTCAACATCTCTATCTCCTTAGTGTTAGAATTCAGTTAACACACCAAAATTCAGGCTTCCTGGCTTGTGGAGGCAAATACTATATTTTAAATTTGTGGCAGACCAGACAGGCAGAGACCAACTAGCTCCCAAGAGGAAGATGGAGAGGGATGAGCTGTTGTGTCTTGTTCAATTCCTCCTTCCAATATCAGTCAGTTTAAGTCACTTCTTCTCTCTTTAAAAGCACAGAGTGGGGTACTGAGAGGGGCTGGCATGGTAGGTACACTAATGGAACAAACTCTCAAAAGTATGGAAGTATCCTCCCAGAACACTTGGGAAAGGTTAAAGGGTAAAAAATATTGAGTGAAGAGAGACAGCTCCTTTGGCTACCTATACAATTCACCATGAGCTACAATTTCTCATTAAACTATTAAATGATACTATTTCACGTTGTCATTTCTTCTTGCCCACATAGCACCAGGGATGGTGACTTTCTAACTGCAGGGGAAATGTTCTCAACTTTTAAACAGACAATATTTATTATTAAAAAGTATACTTAAAAGTGGGACTCCCCTGATAGCTCAGCTGGTTAAAGAATCTGCCTGCAATACAGGGGACCCCAGTTTGATTAGTGGGTTAGGAAAAACACTAGTGTTCCTGGGTTTCACTGGTAGCTCAGTCAGTAAAGGATCTGCCTGCAATGCAGGAGACCTGGTTTCAATCCCTGGGTTGGGAAGGATTCTCACCTGGAGAAATCCATGGACAGAGGAGTCTGGCAAGCCATGGGGTCACAAAGAGTCAGACATGACTGATTGACTAAGCACAGCATAGCACATACTTAAAAATATAATTTAAAGATCAAGTATAATATACTTACTTCTGGTCATGGAGGTTACTGAATGGGAAATATTTTCGATTTTCCTCTTTGCCTCTTCTCTGTGGTCCATATACCTCAATAGCTACTCTATTGCTACAACTATCAAATCATACCCTCTGGTCTATAAGTATGCCAAATTGAGTTGTGTTTTATTTATCTTTGTATTTCCTAAACCTAGCAGAGTTGCTAGCCCATGGTTTTTGTTCAGTAAGTGTTTCTGAAACAAAATATTTGAACAGCTAGAATTCTATGTTCAATTCTAGTTTACCATCAAATACATCCTTTTCCATTTTTACCTATAAATTCTGTTTTCCTGGATGCTCTAGCAAGATGAAGAATATTCTGAATATTTTGTGGAATACAGATTGTGGCCAATCAGAGCTTACAAATATATATAAATATATAAAATATATTTCAATTTCCCTTTGAGATCAATCTTATCTTTAATGTACATATGTATGTCAAATTAGAAGTAACACTGAGCAAAACTTATGTTGGTGCTGGTCAGTGAAGCATTATGATTAGCTTGTAGTAGAATTGTATTTCCTACTGCTAATAAATTAGTAACACTGTTTCCTGCCTATATGATTTATATTATAAATTGTGCTTCAGAACTTAAAAATGTATACATTACCTATGAATGTCATAAATGCTCAGTTAGTTAAAATTACAGGTTCACACATACAAATTATAAATCAACAATGTGCTACTGACTTACATTAATTTTGAATTATTTTTTAAGCCACATGATAGAAGTAGATTGTCTTATCCAATTTTATGACAATTGTTGAAAATATGATATTTCAATGAAATGAATTTTATATAGCAAATTATTTTTATTTCTACCATAAAACTGAATTATTCAAATATCATAAAATATTTAGTAAACATTTTAGGAAAATATTATTGCTAAAATGTTTAGGTATATTTATGTATCATAAGGTCTTTTCACAGATCATATGAAATTCTTTCCAAAGCACAAAGTATAGATTTTATTTTCTTAGAAAATATTTAGAGTCGTATGAGAACATTATATAAATTAGAAATAAAAAATCAAAATTAAAGACCATAAAAACTACTGTTTCACTTCAAACCCAAAAAAAAAATGTCTTGTTCCTTCAACATAATTAATTCCACTGCTTTATAGACTAGTTACTAAAGTTCCATTTGAACCTTGAAAATATAGGTTTAAATCATGATATAGTCATTTTGTTTATTAATATATGAGAACTGAATTTTAAATACACAGTTGAAATGTAGAGCAAACTCTTTAGTGAATAAAAGAAGCAATTATATGCTCAGTAACTTGTGAAAAGGGGAATCAAATTGGAAAGGACAGAATCACAATGAGTTTGCAGTGAAATCAAAAGCCAGCAGATGGAGCTTTTCAGTTATTGCTATATTATTAAGGCTGCCATCTAAAATATATAGGAAATTTAGAAACTCCACAAATGCTCATTTTCAATTAAAATTTCATTCACTACTTATAAAAAAGTATATAATTTTAATGAAATAATATTGAAATATCCTTATTTTATTTTATATATTTTAGTTTCTGTGAAGTCTATGAAGCATCACATTGCTGGTTATATAATATAAAGAAATTCTATTTATACTAAAGTCACTTATTGTTGTTGTTTAGTCACTAAGTCATGTCCCTCTCTTATGTGACCCCATGGACTGTAGCCTACCAGGCTCCTCTGTCCATGGGATTTCCCAGGTAAGAACACTGGAGTGGGTTGCCATTTCCTTCTCCATCTTCCCAACCCAGGTATCAAAACCGCGTCTCCTGCAATGTCAGGCAGGTTCTTTACCACTGAGCCTCCAGGGAAGCCTGCTGCTAATGGTTAATTAACCATTTGCCATGGCCTCATTCCTGCCCTCTCTCGGGATGGGCTGGTTCTGCCTAAATTGGGATTTATTTCTCTCCCTTCACTGCAGGGGAACCATTCATTTCTCATTCATTCATTCAGTATGATCTATGATCACATCCTCCCACACTTATCCACTCTTCAAGAGATCTAGCAGGTTTTCCGGCACTCCCTAGAAAAGTTACACTTTATTCTAGTTTTCAGTTCAGTTCAGTTCAGTCCCTCAGTCGTGTCCGACTCATTGCGACCCCATGAATCACAGCACGCCAGGTCTCCCTGTCCATCACCAACTCCTGTCCATCACCAACTCAAACCCATGTCCATTCTAGTTTTAGCAGACAAGTAACTTCCCCTTGCCCCACTTACTTTCTTACAACTTTGGAAATATTTTCAGGACATCTGGAGTATTTTACAGATAAAGAACTTGAAATCTGCTTGGGACCTAAAGATTACCTCTGAGAGCTAAGGCACAAATTCGTGGTATGCATTTCCCAGTTGAGCAAAAGTGATTGAGTTAAGATGCTGAGAACTAAAAATGTAAGGTAACTTTTGATTTACTTAGCCAATATCTTCTTCAAGAATTATAGCTGGCCAAAGTTATAAGCTTAGATCTTGTTAAAAATTATTGGAAAAAACTAGTTCTTGATGTTTAACTGTGATGTCAACTGACTGCATTCACAGATTATTTTTTGACTACTGAGAGGAAACTTTGATCAAAATCTCTATGTATTTGCTGAAATGTGTTTCTTATATAATCTGTTGTTGTTCAGTCACTAAAGTTGTGACTGACTTTTTGTGACCCAATGGACTGCAGCACACCAGGCCTCCCTATCTCTCACTACCTCCCAGAATTTGCCCAAGTTCATAACCACTGAGCCGGTGATGCTATCCAACCATCTCATCCTCTGCTGCCCTCTTCTCCTTTAGCCTTCGGTTTTTCCCAGCATCAGGGTCTTTTCCAATGACTTGGCTGTTTGCATCAGGTGACCAAAATATGTAAATAAATCTACTTTACCAAATATATATTTTGAGCTTTTATGAGGCATAATTGACAAATTATGATACAAACTATATATTTAAGGCACATAATGTCATGTTCTGATACACCTATATTCTGTGAGATGTTTACTACAATCAAGCTAATTAACATATTTATCATCTCACATAGATTCCATTATTTTTCAGTGTGATGACAACTCAGATCTCCCGTCCTAGCAAATTTCACATATACAATACAGTGTTTCTTAATGTAATTAATTTATTATCATATTTTAACACAGTTTTTCTATTACTCTGCAGCAGTACGTTTCCACTAGAATTGAAATACTTGCTATATACCTTCTAACAGTTTTATACACATACACTCTTTTTTTCTTTTTCTCTCTTCAATCCTGTCTTTTTTCCCCCACATACTCTGCAGAACTAGCTTTTGCATTTCCACTTGATTCTGCTTAAGGAGTACTTTGTTCTAAACTTTTAAAATTTCCTCACACTTCTTTTTAAGCTAGAAAATTAATTTCATTATACTGTTATTAATAAGTAGTATTTCAACTACCACTTAATCTTACATAGGCATTAGTATAATTCATGCTGCCTGGATAAACTATTCATATACATGAATTAAAGTATTAAACTGATACCTGCAAGCATCATAAAAACTAGCCATTCATTGATATTAATTCATGATGAGTTTATGTGACATACTAGAAACAACTCAGGCATTTGAAACTTGAACTCCAGTAAGAAAATATAAGCAATGAAATTTACCTTCCTCTTTCACAATACTCACATGTCCAGTGCTAAATAAAGAAAAGTGCCCACTGGCTTTTATATTGAACAGTCACGGGCTAGAGTGTAACTGGATCAATGTCCAGTTTTACCACTAAATGTAATCAGGGGAATGCTATTTACTTCTCTAGACTTCAGCTTCTGCACCTGAAAACAAGGTTGAAAAACATAACTATCTTACAGAAGTTTTGAAAGAGCTAAGAAATATGCAAAGTAAGTATTTGTTATAGGATTTGAAATATGAATGGTATTAGGCACTATTAAAGAAACAAAACACATTTGCTGTTTATTAATCTCTGATAATAAACAACAAAAGACACCTAATACTCTGCTTGTAGCACTGATATAAATACAACACAGCTGTTTTCAGTATGCATCCAGTGAGACATTTTCCCATTTATTTACACATATAATAATGTACATATATATATTAATAATTATGACTAAATATATTCATTTCCAGGAGTTTTAGGCAGTTTGGTTTTTATATCTGTTTGGCCTAGATTTGCCTGTGTTTATTAATAATATCATTTAAAAAAAATTAGCTGTAGAGACAAGTTTGTAATTCACATCTTATTCCAAACATTATTTTTATGGCATAGATCTGATATATTACTTAAAGGAACATATATGTAATTTGTTTGTGGTTGCATTTTAGAATGCTCACAGAAATAAACAAGAATATCATTTAAGTAACTGTAAATGATCTAGAGTCGATGTTATTAACTTTCCCTCACAAGATGTGATTTATATTTAGAAGTTTTATGCATTATAATATACTATCAGTGTTCTATTAAACATGTTTAATAGAGTCAAACAGTACACTTTACATAAAAGATTTACATTGACTTTCATTTCACTGTTTTTGATATCTGTTATATTCTTGTAAAAGTCATTCAGTCATGTCCGACTCCTTGTGACTCCATGGACTGTCCATGGAATTCTCCAGGCCAGAATACTGGTGTGGGTAGCCTTTCTCTTCTCCAGGGGATCTTCCCACCCCAGGGATCAAACCCAGGTCTCCCGCATTGCAGGCAGATTCTTTACCAGCTGAGCCACAAGGGAAGCCCATATTCTTAGTGAAAATAAGTATATGCAGTTTATTTGTTGATTAAAGTATTCATTTCTTTCATTCATTCAGTACAACTTAACTGAGTGCTTACTGTCTCTCATGGAGAAGGGAATGGCAACCCAATCCAGTATTCTGGCCTGGAGAATTCCATGGACAGAGAAGCCTAGCAGGCTACAATCCATGGGATCGCAGAGTCAGACAACTGAGTTACTAACACAATTGTCTCTCAAGAAATTTTGGAAGGTAATTGAGCAAATGAGAACTGCTCTGAACTTTCTGACTTTTTCTTCACAATTGAAAGTACTTTTTGAATAAATATATATTTTTTTAGATGTGAATTTATTTATATATACCCACATATACTTTTAAGAATATAAGTGGAATTGTGAAATGTGATTAAATTTAATATTTTGTATGCTATACATTTATTTAAAATCACATAATACATAATGATATATTGATTAATTTTGAAAAAAATATTTATTTTTTCATTTAATCTCAGATTTCATGAAATTTGTTAAGTTTTGGCTTGTGCAACTCTGAGAATAGTATTGACATATACTGAGATGGACAGGATTTGAGAATGCACATACTCTTGATTGGTGAGTAAAACAGGGACTATTAAGATGTTTCTGTGCTATATCATCTTGAAGATGCCCACTGTCATTGGTGAATAGCCCTCTCTCTCCTCGAAAACGGGCTTCTCAAGTGGCACTAGTGGTTAAGAACCCACTCGCCAATGCAGGAGACTTAAGAGACACAGGTTCAGTCCCTGGGTTGGGAAGATCCCTTGGAGGAGGACATGGCAAACCACTCCAGTTTTCTTGCCTGGAGAATCCCATGAACAGAAGATCCTGGTGGGCTATAGTCCACAGAATCACAAAGAGTTGGACAGGACTGAAGTGACTTAAAACATGTAACACACCCTCCAAAAGAGATTTTTTTTAAAAAATTCATATATAGGAGGATCATTCTGTATCGTTCATTAACTTATACAGGTCTTTCATACTTTAGTTCCATTCTTAATCTAAACTTCTTTTTCCAGAAAATTATACCATGAGTTTCCTTTCTTTTTTAAGCCTGAGGCATTATTTTTAAAACTTCAAGGAGATTCCAATAAATAGAGTAAATAAATTATTGCTGAAACACTGTCTTTCCTCTTAATCACTTAAAAAAAAATTAAAGGTCTTCACTCATGCATTCAGATTCAGGAGTGTAAAACTAAGTTGACTGATTTTGAAAAAGGCCATATTGAAATCATTTTCTGCTCCAGGAATAAGAGTATCATGTAAATAGCACAAATGGTGGAGGTATTTTATCTCCGTTGACACACTATGTTCTGATTTTATCTGGCATCTTCTTTCATATATATCCAGTGGTCTCACATTAATTTAAATACATGTGCAAAGAACAACCTATGGATATTTATAACTCTGTATTCCTTTCTTAAAGATAACAACAAACTAGAATGTTTTGCTAAAAAGAAAGCAGATAATATGAGAAAGCTAAGAGATAAGGGAAATAAGTTAGAGAGCTTGAAAAAGTAAAGTAGGTCACTGAGACATGCTGAAAATATGCAATATCTTTTTAAAACTGAAGTAACTCTTTAAAAATATACTCCAGCCAGTGATTTTTTAAAATAGAAAAGCTTAAGACTTAAAATCACAGAATACTATTTATAGAGAACCAGTACACGATTTGGAAAAAAAAAAAAAAAAGTCCTCTCTAGTAAGTGTGAAAAACTGATAAGAAACCTTGCCTAAAGAGTGAGTTCACTTTAACAGGGCCCTTATAAGGTCATTGTGCAGAACTGGTGAGAAAAGCAAAAATATTTCTGGGAATCAAGTAGAAATAATTTTGAATAACTTCAATCTGCATAAAATACTGCCATATTTAAAACAAATCTAAAAATTACTCGATGTAGAGGATGGACCTAAAACAGGCACACAGTAAAAGAATGTGAGGTTAACAAATTTGAGGCAATTGAATAATTTAGTGTTTCAGTGCTGTATATAATTATTGTTCTTTATAGTCAGAGGGATGCAAATAGCTCAACTGTAAATTGGTCTTGTTAGAAGCACATTTAGTAGAAAAAATCTTTTATCTACCCTTCTCCTACAGCCTCTTGCTTCCCACAGTCTTATGCAATTTTTAAAAAACAAATTAAAAGCAGGACACTCATTCATATATACAAGAATCTCTTCCTCTTTGGAACATTCCTTAATTCTCTCCTTTCCATTTCATACTCTTCCTATGTTCTCTGGTATATCACTGCAAAAATTTGATGTTTCAACTTTCCTTCCTTCTTCAAATCTATCACCAAGTCAAATACCTCCACAAAATTCCCCAAAGAATACATGTCTTCATTATCATTGCCATTAGTTGAAATCCACTCTTACCCTCCTTGACAATTGTAAAAACCTATTTTCTCGTTTCCCTCCTTCCACCCTTTTAGCTTCCAGTTTGTTCTTCATATTGCAGTATTTATTATCACCTCTTTAAGAAGTAAATGAGATCAAGTCTTCTTTTGTGCATGTGTCCCTTATCTTTTTACCCCAGATAAGAAATTAGTTTATGGCTCTCCATTGAACTGAGAATGGAACTGATTATACAAAGCCCTGTATGATCTGCCTACTTTTTCCTCCTCACAAACTGCCTAATTTCTGTGCTCCACCACCTACTGCACTTCAGACATACTGGTCTCTTTTCTGTCTGGCAAACACTCTTTCTAAAGTCCTTTCAAGTCAACAATTTTGCTTGTTCCCTCTTGCTTGACTACTCCTGGTATAATCTTAGGGAGTGTTCACTAACTGCTGAATCTAAACTGAAAAAGTCACCTGCTTCTTTGCCTTGAGGCATAGAACTGCCCATGACAGGTGTACAGAAATAGGAAATAGGTATTATATTAGTTTCCTGGGGTTGTGGCAACAGATTAGCACACACTTGACAGTTTACAACAATAAAAATCTATTCTCTCTCAGTTCTCGATGCCAAAAGTTTGAAATTAAGGTACTGACAGGGCTGTGCTCTCTACAAAGGCTCTCAGGGGAATATCCTGTCTTATCTCTTCTGGCTTCACGTGATGCCAGGTATTGCTTTGTTTATGAGAGCATAACTCTAATATCTGCCTCCCTCTCTACATGGCCTTCTCACCTGTGTCTCTGTGTCTTTTCTCGTTTTCTCTTATGATACCTGACATTGGATTTAGGGCCCACCTTAATGCAGGATGATCTCATCTTGAAATTTTTACCTTAATAGAATCTGCAAATTCCACATTTCCATTTCAAATTTACATTTTTTAAAGGAAGATGCTAATTTGTGTCTGCTGTGACATGTAAGTGAAAGGTGCTCAGTCTTGTCCGACTCTTTGTGACTCCATGGGCTGTAGAGTCCATGGGATTCTCCAGGACAGAATACGGGAGTGGGTAGCCTTTCCCTTCTCCAAGGGATCTTCGCAGCTCAGGGATCAAACCAGGGTCTCCCGCATTGCAGCTGGATTCTTTACCAGCTGAAGCAGCAGGGAAGCCCAAGAATACTGGAGTGGGTACTTAATCCCTTCTCCAGCAGATCTTCCTGACCCAGGAAACAAACTGGGGTCTCCTGAATTGCAGGCGGATTCTTTACCAACTGAGCTATACAGGTTTTGCAAAAAATTAAGTTAGATAATGTCTACAAAGCACATAGTACAATGCTTGGTGTTTAAAAAGCATCTCAGTAGTTTCCCATTCTATAGGTAAGTAAATTCAATTCTATGATTAAATGAAGCAGTGTTTAATCTAAATACATGCTTCTTATTATTCCAATCTATCTATTTTTACTCTATTTCCCCAATCATATCTAAAACTATGATAAACCAGTTGCAAATAATTTTTTAACAAACGCAAGATAAGGTGAAAGATTACTTCCCAGACCTAACATTTATTTTTCTGTTCATTATTTCCCAGTGTCTTTCAGTTCAGTTCAGTCACTCAGTCGTGTCCGACTCTTTGTGACCCCATGAATCGCAGCATGCCAGGCCTCCCCGTCCATCACCAACTCCTGGAGTTCACTCAGACTCACGTCCATCGAGTCATGATGTCATCCAGCCATCTAATCCTCTGTCGCCCCCTTCTCCTCCTGCCCCCAATCCCTCCCAGCATCACAGTCTTTTGCAATGAGTCAACTCTTCGCATGAGGTGGCCCAAGTACTGGAGTTTCAGCTTTAGCATCATTCCTTCCAAAGAAATCCTAGGGCTGATCTCCTTCAGAATGGACTGGTTGGACCTCCTTGCAGCCCAAGGGACTCTCAAGAGTCTTCTCCAACACCACAGTTCAAAAGCATCAATTCTTTGGTGCTCAGCTTTCTTCACAGTCCAACTTTCACATCCATACATGACCACTGGAAAAACCATAGCCTTGACTAGACGGACCTTAGTCGGCAAAGTAATGTCTCTGCTTTTGAATATGCTAGCTAGGTTGGTCATAACTTTTCTTGCAAGGAGTAAGCATCTTTTAATTTCATGGCTGCAGTCACCATCTGCAGTGATTCTGGAGCCCAAAAAAATAAAGTCTGACACTGTTTCCACTGTTTCCCCATCTATTTCCGATAAAGTGATGGGACCAGATGCCATGATCTTCGTTTTCTGAATGTTGAGCTTTAAGCCAAATTTTTCACTCTCCTCTTTCACTTTCATCAAGAGGCTTTTTAGTTCCTTTTCACTTTCTGCCATAAGGGTGGTGTCATCTGCATATCTGAGGTTATTGATATTTCTCCCAGCAATCTTGATTCCAGCTTGTGTTTCTCCCAGTCCAGTGTTTCTCATGATGTACTCTTCATATAAGTTAAATAAGCAGGGTGACAATATACAGACTTGACCAACAGCATAAAGTTATTTTTATACTCATTTTAGAAACAAATATATATGTATATATAATAAATATATTTTGTTTTTATATTTATTTTACAGGCAACCCTCAGGCATAATTCTGTTTTATGTATGTATAATCACTTTCCCCTTATTCTGAGTTTTATTTATTTAACTCTTTCAGGTTTCAGTCAATTTTTCTAGGAACTATTTTTGCAACCTGTGATGGAGAAATCATCAAAATAATGTTTGCAAAATACTTCCAAATTTGTCAGGTATTCTCACAGTCATTACACATTTCATACATTATTCACCCATTCAGCCAGGAAGCATTATATTTGCTAGCATTCTTGACACTAAGCTGGGTACGGGGATAAAGATCTAAAAGCTGTCCTCCAGTAACTAGGAAGCACACTAATGAGGTGTGGTAAATACTACGATGTATATGCACGCCAAGTCCTATGGTAGCATAAACTTATGGTAAATGGTTCAGACTTGAGTGTGGGGCATTGTTAGACAATGGGTATCCCTTTTTTTTTAAGTACATAGATATTAGATCTAAATGGGAAAGGAAAATTTAGGGAGAAGAAGCAGCAGATGCAAAAGCAGAGAGGCTTAATATGACTGGAGTCTATGTTTGTGAAGAGGGATGGCACAAACTGAATTTGGAGGAAGGAAAAAAAAAAAAAAATCAGTGCCTAGATGGCTGGAATTCATGCCAAACATGGACTTTATTCTTTAGATAATGGAATGTCACTGAAGAATATTAGGTAACACAAATTTATCTATGTTTTAGAAAGAGGCAAATTACGAATTAGAAATAAATTAGAAAAGAGTTAAACATAAGGTGGGAGAACAGGGGCTCTTTAACCCTATTTATTTATACATAAGAGAAACTGGAAGGGCCTGATCTTTACCTTGTAAGTGAGGTTGAAAAGAAGGGACTGGTTTGCTTGTTTTTTAAACAACAATATTTTTATTAAATTAGCAAGTTGTTGTTGTTGTTTTTTTAATTAGAGGATAATTGCTTTACAATGTCCTGTTGGTTTCCACCATACAACAGTGTGAATCAGCCATAAGTATATAGATTTCCCCTTCCTCCAGAACCTCCCTCCCACCCCCTGCCCTGTCTCATCCCTATAGGTTCTCATAGAGCCCTGGTTTGACAGTGTGCTATACAGCAACTTCCCACTAGCTATGCGTTTTACATAAGGTAATGTATATGTCTCAATGTTACTCTCTCAATTCGAAGGGACATTAAGAAAGTGACTGACTAAATACTTAGCATTCATTGAGAATTAATACTTCTCAGTGAATGTAAGTGACTTGCTTAAGTTTATCTGAACAGTAATTATTCTCTCTCTAAATAGAGTTCTTCCTAATTTATAGTTGGGCTTCCCTGTGGCTCAGTTGGTAAAGAATCTGCCTGCAATGTTGGAGACCTGTGTTCTATCCCTGGGCTGGGAAGATCCCCTGGAGAAGGGAAAAGCTACCCCACTCAAGTATTCTGGCCTGGAGAATTCCATGGATTCCATAGCTTATAGTAGAAGATCTTATCATACTGCATTTGGAGAAATATCTTTATTTTAGGGTCTGGAACCTCTATGAAGAGTTTGAAGTTAATTATTTAGGTTTAATTATTTTCTCTTCATTTTCTTTATGTTTCTATTATCTAATGCTGAAAAAGAGACTAACATATTTTTATTTTCATTATTTCTTAAACAGCAGCATAAAGTTTTTATAACTCATTTTAGAAATAAATATATGTATGTAATAAGTATATTTTATTTTATATTTATTTTACACGCAACTCTCAGGCATAATTCTGTTTTATGTATGTATAATCACTTTCCCCTCATCCTGAGTTTTATTTACTTAACTCTTTTGGGTTTCAGTCAATTTTTCTAGAAACTATTTTACACACTGTGATGGAGAAATCATCAAAATAATATTTGTAAAATACTTTCAAATTTGTCAAATATTTTCACAACCATTATCCATTTCATACATTATTCACCCTTTCATCAAAGAACCTATATTTGCTAGCATTCTTGGCACTAACCCGAAGCTTAGTATCTTAGAACATAATGATGTATTTGCTGTTGTTGCTTAGTCCTTAAGTCATGCCTGACTCTTTTGTGACCTCATGGACCATAGCCCACCAAGCTCCTCCGATCATGGGATTTCCCAGGCAAGGATATTGGAGTGGGTTGCCATTTCCTTCTCCAGGTGATCTTGCTGACCCAGGGATTGAAGCCATGTTTCCTGCATTGGCAGGCAGATTCTTTACTGCTGAGCTATTAGGGAAGTCCTGATATATTCTCTTTCATCATTTTCTGGGCTCTCCAGGCTCTGCTTGTTGATTATTTTTTGTATGAGGTTGTCTGGGCTGCCTAGGACCCAGGCTGGGACTACAACATCCAAAATACTTTTACATACAAGTCCTAAACCTCTCCCAGGATGGCTAGAAAGGCTGTGTCGCTTTACAGCAAGGATTTCAACTTCTAATGTGGTGGTTTACGGCTCCAAGACTAAAACTGGAAATTCTGAGGCTTATCAAAAGCTAGGCCTAGAACTGGAACAGACTTACTTCAGCTGCATTCTGTGGGAAAAAACATTTCATACAGCCTACCTCATCAAAGAGGAGAAATAGATTTCACTTCTTGAAGGCAGCAATAGCAGAAGTATGAAGGAATGAGAGAAATTATCAATATTCATAGATTTTCTACCATACTCCATCATTTGCACTGACCTATTTCATAGATCATTTCTGAAAGTAGATATTTTTCTTTCTCCATTATCCTCCTTGATGTAGATAATGCCAGCTTAAGGGCATATAGTAATATGAAAATTTATAAAATGAGTTATCCCTCAGAATAACAACTTAATATAGCTTTATAGAAATATTTTTTCTTTGTATATGACTATTAGAGAAATATGGTCTAGGTATCACTACATGTGCATTAAGCATCTATTTCTTGTATTTTACTTCTTCAGTTTCAATAGCAATGATAAAATTTCATGGACTAGCAATTCTTTTGCTGTAAGACAAATTTTATAACCACCACACAGAGAAATAAATCTTCTGATAGCGTAGTATTTTTCAATTACAAACATTAAAAGGAGTGGTTTATATGTCCATTTGGTACAAACATAGGTCAATGTTAGATTCTGATAGATGGAGTACATAAAACAAATGATGGAAGATGAAGAGTCATTAATTTGAGGAAGTCAATAAGGAATCCTTTCTACTCCAGTCCAAAAATATTTAATTGTGAGGCTCTGAGGAGTCATTTCTTTGGTAACTACTTTATTTTAAAAAGACTGAAGAACTCTAGCATTCTTCCTCTCCCTTTAAGTTTTTCATGATGAACATTCCAACTTGGGTTCCTATATTTTAAATCAAATAGTAGTAAATTAGAAACATTACTTAGGATTTGAAATTAATAAATACATTTCATACTTATACAAAAAAGCATTTATTTGAAGAAGGCAGAATTATATGGAATCTACTGCATTGCATAGTGTTGAAGGGCTTTTAAATGAATGCAGTTTATAATTGCACTAAAAATTCTCTATAATACAATAAGCTTAAAATAGAAGAGGATAACTTATAATAAATGTAACCCTGAAACACACAGACACACACACACACACACACACACACACACAAACACGTGTACAAAACACCAAAAACAAAGCAAAAACACAAAGCAGGGCAAAACCAAAAATAACCTGTGTTCTTGAGCATTCCATGACTAATTTTTTTGGTTCAGCTATGTTATGTATTCAGAAGACTTAATGTTTTTAATTGAATATGAGGACAATCTGGATGTAGCTTCCCACTCCTCCCCCTGCCACATACACCTTCCCCCTTGACCTACTGGGTTGACTCTGTTACTCCTGATATCAAGGTATCTCTTTTAATCCTCACCCTTTGCTTCCAAAGCTATGTGCTCTGGTAAAGAGAGAAATCTTAGCATTCATAATAACTTCATAGCTTAATTATGAAGTTGTACTAATTGTTTAAGAGTAGGGGCCATGGGTTCACTCTGCCTCTGTTTCATATAGCAGTCCACTACCTATTAATGCTGTGCACTATTAATAAATTATATAAATTCCCTGTGCCTCTACTGGCTTTTCTGTAAAATGAGGATAACAATGGTACGTATCTCAGAGTGTTATAGTAAAAACTATAAATAAAGGTCATGCATATTAAATTCTTTAAAGAGAACTGGGTACACATATTAACTAATAATGACCTTTAATCTTATTAATGAAAATCCAAAGCCCTAAATAATAGACATAGACAGTAAGCTAAATGTATATTATGATCATAGCATATTAAAATTACTCTCACCCTTCTTTTCTAGTTTCCTGGTTAGAAAATCAGAAAAGACTGTCTTTCTCAGTTGCACTTAACTTGTAACCATTGCCATTTTCAATAGGCTCTTTCATCCATGCAACGCTCAAGCCCAACATCAACCCTTTTTCCTAAGGATTAAGTTTATTCTTGGAAGTATACACACCTATGAAATTTCACTATCTCCCCTTTGACTACTGAAGCTCTGCTTTGAGCTCTCAGATAATCTTTGTACAATGTATGTAGTTAATACCATGTCTCTTTATTTTTATCATTCTTTATATTCACACCTAGGAAATTTAGTTATCTCCCTTTTGCCAACTGAAACCCTGTTTTGAGCTCTCAGATAATTTTTGCAAAATATATGTAGTAAATATCATTTCTTTTTATTTTCATCATTCTTTAAAATACTCTTTAGAAAATGTTCTTTGTTTAAAATGAAAGTTTGTATCTTGACAGTAAGTCTCATATATTTTCTTGCTAACAGCCATCTGTCAGCAGGTTGGAGTTGGACTGTTATAGCTCTTAAACTAAAATACATTTTCAGTGGTGTGAAAACTGATGCAAGACAACTAACTTATATTTTACTTCCTTTATTCCTCTGCACTACGTCACCTGCAGAGTTTTGTCCCCGAAATGGTAATATCCTCTTAACTGTCACTCACACTGCTGCTTTCCATACCACAAAAGAAAGAAAGCCTGTGATAGAATTCAGAAGTCCTTGTGATTTGTTTGCTGATGTGCCAAGGGCTATAACCATTCTTTGGACTCACAAAAGGCCTGTTTTTCACCTTTATACCCTTTCAATGTTACTGTTCCTTCTAAAGCAAATAGTGACTCCAGGCCTAAAGGAAGAGCAGGGAGGTGTGGAAGGAGATAATAACCAGAACAGCTAATATTAGCACTAGGTTAAGATGTGTTGGGTAGCAATAAGAAGAATAAAAAAGGGAAATCATATTATTGCTTCTTCAATGAAAAAAAAATGTGTCAAAAGGAAGATAAGTTGGAAAATATAACCATGAAGCTTTTCAGTTACTTTACTGATATAGAAATATTTGTCCTGCTCTTTCCAACTCAGCGCTTTCTTGCAAAAAAAAAAAAAAAAAATTTTTTTTTTTTTAAATAGAAGTGTTCAGGCAAAATGCATGACAGGCAGCTCATGTCTGGAGGATTTTAAGAACCTCTAAATGTTGTCAAGTATGAGAAGGGTGATTGAATTCATGGTACCCTCAAATATAATAACTCAGAAGAATTTCATTGCCTGGAGTATGCTAATTTTATCATAAAGAAGAAATGATGAAAAAACAAGTTAAATGTCAGACACCACAAAAATCTTGGTACTTTTCCACTGGTACACCCAAACTGTACATTTTCTATAAAAAATAGAGAATAGAATATCTCTTTGTAACATTCATTGTGGCAAAGCATGAAATTCATTACAGCAATATTCATTGCCACACAAGTATAAATCATTTTATAATTTCTTTGCTTTATGTTGATTATCTTGTATATTCCTCACAGTTATTTTCTTAATTTATGTAATTTTATTTGAAGGATATTTGCTTTACAATATTGTGTTGGTTTCTGCCATACATCAACATGAATCAGCCATAGGAATATATATGTCTCCTCTCTCTTGGCCCTTCTTCCCACCCTCCATCCCATTCTGCCCCTCTACGTTGTCACAGAGCACTGGTTTGAGCTCCCTGAGTCATGCAGCAAATTCCCACTAGCTAACTATTTTCCATATGGTAGTGTATATGTAGTACTTGATTGGAGATAGGAAATTGAATAATTCTAGACTAAATTGTGTCAAGTTTACTCTAATAAGACAAGGTAAAATATAGAAATCAGAAAGTCACAGCTGTTTAAATAACACAAATGCATTCTGAAAAAGTTACCTTGTATATAATTACTCTTGTGGTGTTATACACACAGGGCTTCATTTTTTTTTTTTAATCTAATTTTCTTGGTACTTGTCAACTAGTTTTTCCATCAGAAAAACAGTCCTTTGAATTGTGACATAAGAATGAGAAGAACTTTTTGATTCCTCAATTTCTAGCTGCCTTTTGAAAAGCCAACCTAAAAATTTTCTGAGCCCATTCATCTTATATTTATGGTCTAAAGAAGTTTGCTGTATTTCTTATCAGAGAAGAAATTAAAGGAGAAGAGGGATGGAAAATCATAAAATTAACCTACCAAGAAGGGTCAAATAACTATTCAAATTTTAGAAAATTTGAACGAAAAAATATAGAAAATTAAGAAAAAATATATCCTACCAGATAACAACTAAGTGTGGGTAGTGAGAAGAAGATGGAAATAACTTAGAACAAAAATGAAAAATCAGTGATCTAATCAGCATAGTACAAAAAGTACAGAAAGTAAAAGAAAAAAAAAAAACAAAAAGCAAATAACATATTTGTGGAAATTTAAATTCTGGAGCCAAAGTGTGTGATTTCAAACCCCAACTCTGCCACTTTAGCGCAATGCGATCTGGGCAATTACTCTTAATTACATTTTTTTTTCCTCATATGCTTGTTTTCTCAACTGAAAATTGAAAAAATTTCAAGGCTACTTTATAGGGATGTTGAAGCACAGTACAGGATAAGGCTGCTGGGAGGAATAAATGAGTTATTACAGGAGATGTGCTTAAAATAAATAAAAGCAAATCACAAGACTAGACATATTTTCTAAAAGAAGTAAACGGTAAGTGAAGAATTTTTGTGTTTTGCTTTTTTTAACTGTTTATTTTATATAAGGTAGAGCTGATAAACAATGCTGTGATAGTTTCAGGTGAATAGCAAAGGGACTTAGCCATACATATACCACCCGTATCCATTCTCCCTCAAACTCCTCTCCCATCCAGGCTGCCACATAACCTTGAACAGATTTCCATTGTGCGAAAGTATGTCCTTGTTGGTTACCTATTTTAAATATAACAGTGAGTTTTGTTGTACGTCTTCAGTCATTAAGTCATGTCCAACTCTTTGCGACCTCATGGACTTAGCATGCCAAGCTCCTCTGTCCTCCACTAACTCTCTGAGTTTGCTCAGATCAAGTCCATTGAATCAGTGATGCTATCTAGCCATCTCACCTGCTGCTTCTTTCTCCTTTTGCCTTCACTCTTTCCCAGAATCACGGTCTTTTCCAAACAGCTCTTTGCATCAGGTGGCCAAAGTATTGGAGCTTCAGCTTCAGTATCACTCTTTCTGATGAATATCAGAGTTGATTTCCTTTAGGATTGACTGGTTTGATATCCTTGAATTCCAAGGGACTCCCAAATCTCCAGAGCCATAAATGAAAAGCAATTCTTCAACACTCAGCTTTCTTTATGGTCCAAATCTTATACCTGTACATGACTACCAAGTAAACAATAGCTTTGACTATAAACAGACCTTTGCAAAGTGTTTTCTCTGCTTTTCAATACACTTCCTAGGTTTGTAATAGCTTTCCTTCCAAGGAACAAGCATCTTTTAATTTCATGGCTCCAATCACTATCTGCAGTGATATTGGAGCCCAAGAAAAGAAAATATGTCACTGCTTCCACTTTTACCCTTCTCTTTGCTCTGAAATAATGGGACCAGATGCTATGATCTTCATTTTTTAAATACTGAATTTCAAGCCAGCTTTTTCCACTCTCCTCTTTTACCTTCATCAAGAGGCTTGGCTCTTCATCACTTTCTGCCATTAGAGTGATATCATCTGCATATCTGAGGCTGTTGATATTTCTCTGGGCAATCTTGATTCCAGCTTGTGATTCATCTAGCCTGGCATTTCATATGATGTACTCTGCATAGAAGTTAAATAAGCAATAATATATACCCTTGTTGTACTCTTTTTCCAATTTTCAACCAGTCAGTTGTTTCATGTCTGGTTCTAACTATTGCTTCTTGACCCACATAGGTTCCTCAGGAGATGGGGAAGGTGGTCTGGTACTGCCACCTCTTTAAGAATTTTCCACAGTTTGTTGTGAGCCACACAGTCAAAGGTTTAGCACAGTCAATGAAGCAAAAGTAGATGCTGAAACTCAGCAAAAGTAGTTTTTCTGAAACTACATTACTTTCTCCATGATCCAAGGAATGTAGGTAATTTGATCCTAATTCCACTGGACTATACCATGCTGGATCTATATTCTATAAGACTTTCAGGAGAATCTTTTATATTGGGTAAGCATCCCAAATTTATGACAAATTGTATTAATCTTTGTCTTTTCAACTTTTGAAATTTCCTAACAAGCCTATACATCAAATATAATATTTAGTACACAACTTTATATTATTTTATATTTTATATACATTTATTAAGGGGAATTTTGATGTTTATGTAATAAAGTGGCTTTATAATTTGCATTATAGTTATTTTAGTTAGCATAATAAGATTGTACTTTTAAGGAAAGCCTGAGAAATCTTTATTCAAGTTTAAACAGAAGGCCATCATCACTTTATTTTTCATAGTTTCTATGTCTTAAATGTAATGCTAAAACAGCTTGGATTTACAGATTTACCCCTTGTTCTGATATTTATCAATATTTGTGAATACCATATTAATAAAAATATCATGCTGCCCTAAGTATTATGCCTTATAACTATGATCAATACTTTATATACATTACTTCTAATTCTTATACACTAATTTTATATGATTTTAATTATAAAAGTTTGGTCCAAGGAAGAAAAATGATATAACAAACCTGTATAATATTTATCTATAGCAAGAGTGAGTAAAAGCCATTGATCAACCTAAGATAAAATAATAAAAATTTTATAAACTATACAGTGCTATGCAAGATTAATTACTATTATTCTACCTAAAGATAATGAAACTTAGTAAAGTTATTTTAACTTATATTCTCTTGCTCATTGCAGATCTAATTTTATGTAATTGATATTAATAAATTATCTTTTATTTTAGTAGTGAGAGAAAGACAATTTGATTTGTTCATGGATGTATAAACACAAATTGTTGGAATATGAAACTCCATCTTTCTATGCTAAATTTTCTTATATTTATTTCACAATACTTGCTGCACTTTTTGTTAGTCTGATGCTCAAATGATAGTTAAATATAATATAAATATATTTAATTAGTTAAATATAATGTAAATATCACATACAAAGTTTATATGAATAAAATAAAAGATTAGGGAGCCATAGTTTATGTGGGATTATTACAATAAGAAGTAGACTTTCTTTTTAATAGCTGGGTAATATTCCATTGTGTACATGTACCACAGCTTTCTTATCCATTCATCTGCCAATGTACATCTAGGTTGCTACCACGTCCTGGCCATTATAAACAGTGCTGCGATGAATATTGGGGTACATGTGTGCCTTTCAATTCTGGTTTCCTCAGTGTGTATGCCCAGCAGTGGGATTGCTGGGTCATATGGCAGTTCTATTTCCAGTTTTTTAAGGAATCTCCACACTGTTCTCCATAGTGACTGTATTAGTTTGCATTCCCACCAACCGTGTAAGAGGGTTCCTTTTTCTCTGTACCCTCTCTAGCATTTATTGTTTGTAGACTTTTTGATAGCAGCCATTCTGACTGGCATGAGATGGTACCTCACTGTGGTTTTGATTTGCATTTCTCTGATAATGAGTGATGTAGAGCATCTTTTCCTGTGTTTGTTAGCCATCTGTATGTCTTCTTTGGAGAAATGTCTGTTTAGTTCTTTGGTCCATTTTGTGATTGGGTAGTTTATTTTTCTGGAATTGAGCTGCAGGTATTGCTTGTATATTTTTGAGATTAATTCTTTGCCAGTTGTTTCATTTGCTATTATTTTCTCCCATTCTGAAGGCTGTCTTTTCACCTTGCTTAGAGTTTCCTTCATTGTGTGAAAACTTTTAAGTCATTTGAATCAGTTCTAATGAGGTGGATGAAATTGGAACCTATTATACAGAGCGAAGTTAGTCAGAAAGAAAAACACCAATACAGTATATTAACACATATATATGGAATTTAGAAAGATGGTAACAATGACCTTATATGTGAGACAGCAAAAGAGACACAGATGTAAACAACAGACTTTTGGACTCTGTGGAAGAAGGCAAGGGTGGGATGATTTGAGAGAATAGCATTGAAACATGCATATTATCATATGTGAAATAGATTGCCAATCCAGGTTCGATGCATGAGATAGGGTGCTCAGGGCTGGTGCACTGGGATGACCTTGAGGGACGAGATGGGGGAAGGAGGTGGGAAGGATGGTCAGGGTTGGGAACACATGTACATCCATGGCTGATTCATGTGAATGTATGGCAAAAACCACCACAATATTGTAAAGTAATTAGCCTCCAATTAAAATAAATTTTTAAAAAAGAAAAGTTGAACAGCTAGTAGAGAAACAATTATCTCTTAATCATATTACCTCAACTACTAGTCCTTGGAATTCTCCTGTCTTTGTTATTAAGAAGAAATCTGGGAAGTGGAGAATGTTAACTGATTTAAGAAAAATTAATGCTATAACTGAACCTATGGTTACGTTACTACTAGGCATTCCGTCACCCTCTATGATACCACAAAATTGGAAAACAAAAATCATTGATCTTTAAAAAAAAAAAGAAGTAGACTTTCACTTTATTTTTAAGCAAACATGGATTTATAAATCTATTTTTCAAGTGCATGTAATTTGAACTCCTTAAAAAAAAGCCTATAGACCTACAAAGTATGTGATATGTGTATAGCTATTCAATATAAAATTGCTTAATGTGTGGAAAATTAAGGTATATTAATCAAACTATTTATATTTCTATTTTCTGAATCTTAAGATAGCTATAAAATTATTGGGTATTATTATTGGGTATTATTTTTTAAAAACTTTAATATTTCTCGATTTGTACCTTTGTACTTTGCACAGTAATAGATATTGGAAATTTTAAAACATAAATAATACTTGACAGCTGTTCCTTACTCCAGCTATGATTGACTATAAAATGCACAAACAGTAAATTTTGATTGCTTGTTGGACTTCAGAAATAATATCTATTAGAGACTGGATTATGTTATCTTCTTCCAAAGACTAGTAATTCTTGATATAGAAGGGAAGTGACTTATTTTCTCATCACCTTGAACTTTAGTAGTTTTGATTTCTTATTTTATAGTTTTTATATTTGTGATCTATGGAAAGCTCAAAATGTTTGCCAGCCCTGTAACTTTTCAGGACTCAGTCTCTAAACTTAGTGTCCCAGTCAAAGTTCAACTTTAGGTTTCATTGGGGTAGGTTGGGAGTATATATTATTCTACAATGTGGGCTCATCTTGCCAAGGCTCCTACCATATCAGTTGGATAGTGAAAGTGAAAGTGAAAGTGAAGTTGCTCAGTCGTGTCTGACTCTTTGTGACCCCATGGACTGTAGCCTACCAGGTTCTACTGTCCATGGGATTTCCAGGCAAGAATACTGGAGTGGGTTGCCATTTCCTTCTCCAAGAGATCTTTCTGACCCCAGGATTGAACCCGGGTCTCCTGCATTTCAGGCAGACACTTTACCATCTGAGTAACAATATGTTAATTAGATTTTGCTACTCTAGGGAGATGAGTGTTCTAATGATCTGCTGATAATTCCTTCCCTGATGCTGATCAAAGTCTACATTCTCTGTTCCAGCAGTAGATGACAAAGCAGCTGTTACATGACAATTCTTGGATGGTCTTACTCTGTGCATCCATAGCATTGTCATGGAGTACGTCAAGGCTGTATATTGTCACCCTGCTTATTTAAATTATATGCAGAATGCATCATGAGAAATGCTGGGCTGGAAGAAGCACAAGCTGGAATTGAGACTGCCAGGAGAAATATCAATCACCTCAGATATGCAGATGACAACACCCTTATGGCAGAAAGTGAAGAGGAACTAAAAAGTCTCTTGATGAAAGTGAAAGAGGAGAGTGAAAAAGTTTGCTTAAAGCTCAACATTCAGAAAACTAAGATCATGGCATCTGGTCCCACCTCTTCATGAGAAATAGATGGGGAAAGAGTGGAAACAGTGTCAGACTTTATTTTGGGGGGCTCCAAAATCACTGCAGATGGTGATTGCAGCCATGAAATTAAAAGACGCTTACTGCTTATAAGGAAAGTTATGACCAACCTAGATAGCATATTCAAAAGCAAAGATATTACTTTGCCAACAAAGGTCCATCTAGTCAAGGCTATGGTTTTTCCAGTGGTCACGTATGGATGTGAGAGTTGGACTGTGAAGAAAGCTGAATGCCAAAAAATTGATGCTTTTGAACTGTGGTGTTGGAGAAGACTCTTGAGAGTCCCTTGGACTGCAAGGAGATCCAACCAGTCCATCCTAAAGGAGATCAGTCCTTGGTGTTCATTGGAAGGACTGATGATGAAGCTGAAACTCCAGTACTTTGGCCACCTCATAGGAAGAGTTGACTCATTGGAAAAGACTGTGATGCTGGGAGGGATTGGGGGCAGGAGGAGAAGGGGACGACAGAGGATGAGATGGCTGGATGGCATCATGGACTCAATGGACGTGAGTTTAGTGAACTCTGGGAGTTGGTGATGGACAGGGAGGCCTGGCATGCTGTGATTCATGGGGTCGCAAAAAGTCGGACACAACTGAGCAACTGAACTGAACTGAACTGAAGCCATCAATTTAAGTGAATATACAGATGGACTTCTGGTTACCCCTCTCTGCACAAGTCTATCTTCTCCATGCTCCATTCCACAAAATCTAGTTGCTCTGTTTGCCCTGAACTCTGAAATCTTCCTCCTCAAATCAGTGGAATCACAATACTCTTTGCAAACTTCAATTCTCCATACCACTGTTGGGAAAGTCTTCTCAGCAGAATACTGGGTGGGCTCTAGGGCTGAAGGTATGAAGAGAATATAATGAGTTTACTGTTGTGCAAACTGAGCTGCTTCCAAGAAAGGCAGAAGAGTTTGGCAGTTACGGCCAGTACCCTATATGGAATGTGTAAGGCAATGATTACAATGACCTTTTCTCTTCTCTTAAACTTTTATCTTCTGCCATGCCTCACATTGGCCAAACTCAAATTGAAGCAGGTTGACCATAAGGCAAGGGCTGGTGATGTACTTTACAGCCCCAATCTCAAGTAGTATAGCGAAGGAAGCAGAGACATTTTAGCGGGGGAAAGGAATAACCAACCTAGAGACATTTCTGAATTTAGTACAAGTAATCTTAAATTTATAATGGAATACACTTTTACTCACATATTCATATAATCATTAGGACACTGTGAAAATTATACAAAAATACAGTTCATTACCTTAAATTATAATATTATATATATATATATATATATATATAAAGTCTCAATGTCATCAAAAGGAATATAAACTAATATTCCTATAGATTTTACAAATATTCTAGAGCTTGAATAAGTTTAAAGATCTTTTAAAAGGCAGATTCAAAGCCAGACAGGTATAACTGATATAATTTTTAGAAGATTAAATAATAGTCACTTTTCTGGTTTTCTAGGAGCTATATATGCTTGCTAATCTTCACAAGAATTTTAAAGCTAAATGTATTATTGTTCTTAATTTGCAGACCAGCAAACTGAGTCTCAGAAAGAATAATTAAATTTCCCAGGATCACAAAGCTGTTAAGTGATAAGGCCTGCTGCTAAGTCATTTCAGTCGTGTCCGACTCTATGCAACCCCATAGGCGCAGCCCACCAGGCTTCCCCATCCCTGGGCTTCTCCAGGCAAGAACACTGGAGTGGGTTGCCATTTCCTTCTCTAATGCATGAAAGTGAAAAGTGAAAGTGAAGTCGCTCAGCTGTGTCTGACCCTCAGCAATCCCATGGACTGCAGCCTTCCAGGCTTCTCCGTCCATGGGATTTTCCAGGCAAGAGTACTGGAGTGGGGTGCATAGGGCCAGTTCTAAGCAAATCCAAAGTTTACTTTCTGAATAATACAAGCCAGTGAATATTAAAGGCAATTAAGTTAATGAGATGACTGATATAAAAGTAGATGGCATTTTATTTAAAGAGGAAAGGAATGCATGTGTACCTGCTCACTTCAGTAATGTCCCACTCTTGCGACCCTATGGACTGTAGCCTTCCAGGCTCCTCCTCCATCAGATTTTCCAGGCAAGAGTACTTGAGTGGGTTGTCGTGCCCTCCTCCAGGGGATCTTCCCAACTCAGGGATCAAACCCACATTTCCTGCATCTCTTGCATCACAAACAGATTCTTTACCCACTGAGCCACCCTGGAAGCCTGAGGAAAAGAATAATACAAAATAAAAAACAATATTACAATTTATTTAGAAAACCTATTAAACAGTCTGGAGAGACTATTGACTTTAAAAAGCTTTTGGATTATTCAAAGGCATTGGAATTATACCAAAAGACACAGAGCACATATGGTTCATGGGATATGATTAGTTATAACTAATATTCATTTTAACGTCTAAAGGTCTGAAGAAAATTAAGAAAAAACTAGTAACAGAAAAATATGGTGGAAAGCATCATATTAATGGACTATTTTTTAAAAATGTTCTTTTAGTCCAAGGAGAAAAGATATAGTGTATATTAATCACTAGAGGTAGAATGTGAAATCTGTGGTCAGTGTCCGATAAAATCCATAATTTCTGAACATTTAAATTTGAAATACTAATATATTTTAACATGATACCTTATTTGATACATTGTGTGTGTGTGTTACAGTCACTCAGTCATGTCTGACTCTTTGTGACCCCATGGACTATACAGTCCATAGAATTCTCCAGGCCAGAATACTGGAATGGGTAGCCTTTCCCTTCTCCAGGGGATCGTCCCAACCCAGAATCGAACCTAGGTCTCCCTCGTTGCAGGCAGATTCTTTATCAGCTGAACCACAAGGGTGGCCCATTTGATACATTGCTTTAAAATTAAAGGTTATCCTGATCCTTCAATATTTTTGTATTAATCAGATCAAATTAAATGCCATTTATATCATAATTCTATTGTAACTTTTCTGGACCTTAAATTTATAATAATGTTCTGATGAACTGTTTATAAGCCTACAGATGATGTTGTAGAAATAATTCAACTTTCATAATTTTCAATTGGAATATTGATTTACAGTAGTAATTCTATACTTTTGAACAAAAGATTAGAGAATCATGTATTGAAGTTAGGAAGCAACAGGAGACAAGTAACTTCCTCCCTTTGACATTACAGGCTAGTGTTTATATGCAACCTGATATGTGTCTAAAACAATCTCATTTGACAAACTGATAGGCATTTCTCTCTTGCTTATTTTTTTTTAAGACATATCTGTCTCTAATTGTTCTTTCAATTACAATTAATTTATCCAATTTTATTGCTTGAGTTTTCTACTTCAGAAACTTTCTTTTTTTTTTAATTTTAATTTTTACTTTATTTTACTCTACAATACTGTATTGGTTTTGCCATACATTGACATGAATCCACCATGGGTGTACATGCATTCCCAAACATGAACCCCCCTCCCACCTCCCTCCCCATAACATCTTTCTGGGTCATCCCCGTGCACCAGCCCCAAGCATCCTGTATCCTGCATCGGACATAGACTGGCGATTCATTTCTTACATGATAGTATACATGTTTCAATGCCATTCTCCCAAATCATCCCACCCTCTCCCTCTCCCTCTCCCTCAGAGTCCAAAAGTCCGCTATACACATCTGTGTCTTTTTTTGCTGTCTTGCATACAGGGTCATCATTACCATCTTTCTAAATTCCATATATATGTGTTAGTATACTGTATTGGTGTTTTTCTTTCTGGCTTACTTCACTCTGTATAATCGGCTCCAATTTCGTCCATCGCTTTAGAACTGATTCAAATGTATTCTTTTTAATGGCTGAGTAATACTCCATTGTGTATATGTACCACTGCTTTCTTATCCATTCATCTGCTGATGGACATCTAGGTTGTTTCCATGTCCTGGCTATTATAAACAGTGCTGCGATGAACATTGGAGTACATGTGTCTTTCAATTCTGGTTTCCTTGGTGTGTATGCCCAGCAGTGGGATTGCTGGGTCATAAGGCAGTTCTATTTGCAATTTTTAAAGGAATCTCCACACTGTTCTCCATAGTGGTTGTACTAGTTTGCATTCCCACCAACAGTGTAGGAGGGTTCCCTTTTCTCCACACCCTCTCCAGCACTTATTGCTTGCAGACTTTTGGATCGCAGCCATTCTGACTGGTGTGAAGTGGTACCTCATTGTGGTTTTGATTTGCATTTCTCTAATAATGAGTGATGTTGAGCATCTTTTCATGTGTTTGTTAGCCATCCGTATGTCTTCTTTGGAGAAATGTCTATTTAGTTCTTTGGCCCATTTTTGATTGGGTCATTCATTTTTCTGGAATTGAGCTGCATAAGTTGCTTATATATTTTTGAGATTAGTTGTTTGTCAGTTGCTTCATTTGCTATTATTTTCTCCCATTCAGAAGGCTGTCTTTTCACCTTGCGTATATTTTCCTTTGTTTTGCAGAAGCTTTTAATTTTAATTAGACCCCATTTGTTTACTTTTGCTTTTATTTCCAGAATTCTGGGGGGTGGATCACAGAGGACCTGCTGTGATTTATGTCTGAGAGTGTTTTGCCTATGTTCTCCTCTAGGAGTTTTATAGTTTCTGGTCTTACATTTAGATCTTTAATCCATTTTGAGTTTATTTTTGAGTGTGGTGTTAGAAAGTGATCTAGTTTCATTCTTTCACAAGTGGTTGACCAGTTTTCCCAGCACCACTTGTTAAAGAGATTGTCTTTACTCCATTGTATAATCATGCCGCCTTTATCAAAGATAAGGTGTCCACATGAGTGTGGATTTATCTCTGGGCTTTCTATTTTGTTCCATTGATGTATATTTCTGTCTTTGTGCCAGTACCATACTGTCTAGATGACTGTGGCTTTGTAGTAGAGCCTGAAGTCAGGCAAGTTGATTCCTCCAGTTCCATTCTTCTTTCTCAAGATTGCTTTGGTTATTCGAGGTTTTTTGCATTTTCATACAAATCTTGAAATTATTTGTTCTAGTTCTGTGAAAAATATCACTGGTAGCTTGATAGGGATTGCACTGAATTTGTAGATTGCTTTGGGTAGTATACTCTTTTTCACTATATTGATTCTTCTGATCCATGAACATGGTATATTTCTCCATCTATTAGTGTCCTCTTTGATTTATTTCACAAGTGTTTTATAGTTTTCTATATATAGGTCTTTAGTTTCTTTAGGTAGATATATTCCTAAGTATTTTATTCTTTTAATTGCAATGATGAATGGAATTGTTTCCTTAATTTCTTTTTCTACTTTCTCATTATTAGTGTATAGGAATGCAAGGGATTTCTGTGTGTTGATTTTATATCCTGCAACTTTACTATATTCATTGATGAGCTCTAGTAATTTTCTGGTGGAGTCTTTAGGGTTTTCTATGTAGAGGATCATGTCATCTGCAAACAGTGAGAGTTTTACTTCTTCTTTTCCAATTTGGATTCCTTTTATTTCTTTTTCTGCTCTGATTGCTGTGGCCAAAACTTCCAGAACTAAGTTGAATAGTAGCAGTGAAAGTGGGCACCCTTGTCTTGTTCCTGACTTTAGGGGAAATGCTTACAATTTTTCACCATTTAGGATAATGTTTGCTGTGGGTTTGTCATATATAGCTTTTATTATGTTGAGGTATGTTCCTTCTATTCCTGCTTTCTGGAGAGTTTTTATCATAAATGGATGTTGAATTTTGTCAAAGGCCTTCTCTGCATCTATTGAGATAATCATATGGCTTTTATTTTTCAATTTGTTAATGTGGTGAATTACATTGGATTGATTTGCAGATATTGAAGAATCCTTGCATCCCTGGGATAAAGCCCACTTGGTCATGGTGTATGATCTTTTTAATGTGTTGTTGGATTCTGATTGCTAGAATTTTGTTGAGGATTTTTGCATCTATGTTCATCAGTGATATTAGCCTCTACTTTCAAATGCTACTAGAAATCTTTCAGCTGTTCCTCAAGTCTGGCAATTCTAATATTATGGAAAATGATGAAAATATTATTGTAGGTAATCCTCAACAGCATGAACAAATCAACACATGGACACTTACAGTATATAAGAATCCAGTGAATCCAGGAAGCAAAATTACATATTTCTTTCTTACCATTGAGAAGCAAAGAAGGAATATCATGGATATGCAGAATGGCCTGAGTAACAAAGTTTGAAATGTAAAAGCAGTCTGCAACATGCCAATGGAACAGTAGAATTAAAATACTTTAGAAAATATGTCTTGCACAATCTTTTTTATCTTAAACCTGAAAGATATATTTTAACTGATATTAGAAAAACTAGAATAAAAATGAAACATTAAAATTCATTAAAGAATCAACTCAAATTTGAATATTTTCCTGAGGCCCTACATTTTAGATATCTTTTCAAGGACTCACATATAATGACTACCATGCATGTATGTGCTAAGTTACTTCAGTTGTGTCCGACTCTTTGTGACACTACAGACTGTAGTTTGCAGGCTCCTCTGTCCATGGGATTCTCCAAGCAAGAAGACTGGAGTGGGTTGTCATGTCCTCCTCCAGGGGATCTTCCTGACCCAGGGATCTAACCTCCATCTCCTGCAACTCCTGCATTGCAAGTGGATTCTTTACTGCTGAGCCACTGGGAAAGTCCAGTGCCTACCATATATATCTATAAACTATTTGCTTTTGTCTGTTTTAACCATTAGATTTTACAGATTATGGTTGGAACACTGTTATTAAATATTTGTAAAAGCTAATATCCAGTACAGTGCTTGGTACCTAGCCCATACTCAGTGAATGGTATTGCCTTGAACTACTGAATTCACTGTAAATTGTTTTGTCTGAATAGTTATATTAGTTAATTTTGTAATACACTTCAGATATAGATTTTAGAATGCAAGATTTTGTTGGTTAAAAAAATTGCTGAGAGAGTAGCTGGTGTGACACGAAATGAAGAAGTATAAGTGATAAGAAATAAAGATAAAGCAAAATAGTGCGATTTCTACATCTAACTCTGATGGAGTAGCATGTGTTGGACAACTGTTTCATCAAAAACAAGGATAAAAAAGATAAAATCTTTAAAAGGCAAATAAAAAAGTACCTGTTGTTAGAACTAAATTACAATAAATACTGGAGACAATTTTTCAGACAGAAGAAAAAGAAACCTAGATGAAAAGACTGAAATGGTAAAACAAGCAAATATGTAGGTAAATCTCTTAAGTGTATGTTGAGTAATTAAGATAGTATTAGTGTTTTGGGGTGTTATATATAAACTTGTCTACAAAAACAATATTACAAACATCATGGGATGGGGTTTAGTTATAATTCTCTAATATTCTTGATTTGGGAAGTGATGAGGGCTAATTTGTAATTGACCCAAATAATCCAGAATACACTTTTTACTCTCTAGGGTTACTACTATCAAAACATGACACTAGCAAGCTAATAGAAAAAATGCAGTTTAAAGGCCTAACATAAAATAACTCAAAAGGAGGAAGTAAAAGAACAAAAATCAGGCAAAACAAACAGAAAACAAATATAAAAAAAAGTAAGTTTAAATAGAGTAAATACTCCAAAAGTAAAGATTGTCACATGAGTTTAAAAAAACAAAAATAAAACACTAAACATCACTTATAAGAAATCCACTCAGGCTATAATAAATATAAACACTAACATAAATAACTGAATATATCTATACTAATATCAGATAAAGTAGACCTTATGTGAATAATCATATGAATAATAAATGTTACATTGTCTTAAGTATTATGCCTTGCATCTATGACATCCACTTTATATACATTATTTTTAATTCTTATAAAATAGTTTTAATTATGCAAGTATGGTCCAAGAAAGATAAATGACATACAAAGCTTGTATAATATTTATCCACAACAAGAAGGAGTGAAAGCCATTGATCAATCCAAAGGAAAAATAAAAGATTTTATAAACTATTAAGTGCTATGCAAAATTAATTACTATTATTCTACCAGAAGATTACATTGGAAAAATCTATAAAATTGACAAACTACTAGCAAGAGTGATAAAAAAAAAATGAGAAAAGACACAAACTACCAATATTAGGTATAAAAGAGGAGTGACACACTACAGACCTTACAGACATCAAAAGATAATAAGGGTATGCTATGAAAAATTCTGTATGCATCTGTTTAACAACTTAGATAGAATGTACCAGTTAATTAAACACACACACACACACACACATACACACTTATGAAATAAGTAATTTGTAATAGCCCTAAGCCCTATAACTATTAACGAAATATAATTCATAATAACAAAACTCCCCTAAAATAAATCTAGTGCAGATGATTTGATGAATAATTCTAAAAAGATTTGAAGATGATTTAACATTAATTCTACATAGTATCTTCCAGAAATATAAAAGGAAAGAACACTTTCCATTTAATCCTTATAAAGCTGGCACTATAAATTTCACAACTAGATAAACACAGTACATAAAACTAATATCCCTTATGAATATATATGAAAAATATTAGCAAACAGAATTCAACAATATAAAAAATGATTGTAGTAGGTTTTATTACAAAATTGTAAGAATGGTCCTATCTTCAAAAATCAATCAGTGCAATCCATCAAACTAAGGTTAAAAATGAAAAAGCATTGTTCCTAATGCAAGAAAATAATATGAAAGGTACAAATATCAGAAAGAATTAAAAATGCCCCTTGTTGTGGGTGTCATGATAAGCTATACAGAAAATCCCATGGATTTACTAATGGACTCCTAGATTTAATAAGTGACTTCAGCCAGTCACAGATACAAACTAAACATTTAAAAATCAATTATAAATTTTATATACTAGCAATAATATGTGGAGAAGGAAATGGCAACCCACTCTGTTATTCTCACCTAGAGAATCCCATGGACAGAGGAGCCTTGTGGGCTGCTGTCCATAGGGTCGCACAGAGTCAGACACGACTGAAGTGACTTAGCATGCATGCATGCATTGGAAAAAAAATGGCAACCCACTCCAGTATTCTTGCCTGGAGAATCCCAGAGACAGAGGAGCCTGGTGGGCTGCTGTCTATGGGGTCGTAAAGAGTCGGACACGACTGAAGCAACTTAGCAGCAGCAGCAGCAGCAATTACATGTGGATGTCTTAATTAAAATAAAGTATCATTTATATTAAGAAAAAAATTAACTACTTAGATTTGAATCCAACAAAACATGTTCAGGGATTATCCACAGAAAGCTAAGCGAGACTGAAGAAAGAAGGTGCAGAAGATTCAAATAAATGGAGAGGAATATTGTGTTTACAAAGTGAAAATCTGGACATAGTAAAAATATCTGTTTTCCACAAAGAGATATATAGGTTTAATCTGAGCAAGATTTTTTGTGGATATAGATTAGATCATGCCAAAATATATATGAAGATGAAAAGAAACTAGATGAGCTAAACAATTTTGAAAAATAATGAAGTGGAAAGAATCAGCTTGATTTTAAAGCTTCTTTTGTAACTACTGTGATAAAAAATGTGGCACTGACAATAGATCAATGGAATAGAACAGAGAATCCAGAGATAGGCCCACACAAATATGCCCAACTAATTTTGACAAAGGTGCAAAATTATTTCAATAGAGAGAGAGAGAGGAAAAAAAAAAGACTTACCAGCAAATAGTGCAACAACAGTTGGACATCCAAATACAGTAAATAAATAAATAATTTTGATCTAAGTCTGATGTATTACACATAAAAAATAACCAAAATGGATCACAACTTGAATGTGAAACCAAAGTCTACTAAACTTACAAAAACAAATAAGAGAGTATTTAAGATCTACAGCTTCAGAATAAATTCTTAGCCTTTATACCAAAGCAGGATTTATAAAATAAAAAATTGTTAAAGTGGAATTCATCAAAAGTTAAAAACTTTTACTGTGACAAATATCCTATTTAAAAGAAGAAAAAATCAGTTACAGAATTTGAGGAAGATTTGGAAATCACATAGTAGAGAAAGTACTACTATTCAGAAGACATAAAAACTCTAAAAATTCAACATTCAAAAATATACAAGCAACTTATGCAGCTCAATTCCAGAAAAATAAACGACCCAATCAAAAAATGGGCCAAAGAACTAAATAGACATTTCTCCAAAGAAGACATACGGATGGCTAACAAACACATGAAAAGATGCTCAACATCACTCATTATCAGAGAAATGCAAATCAAAACCACAATGAGGTACCACTTCACACCAGTCAGAATGGCTGCGATCCAAAAATCTGCAAGCAATAAATGCTGGAGAGGGTGTGGAGAAAAGGGAACCCTCCTACACTGTTGGTGGGAATGTAAACTAGTACAACCACTATGGAGAACAGTGTGGAGATTCCTTAAAAAATTGCAAATAGAACTATCTTATGACCCAGCAATCCCACTGCTGGGCATACACACCAAGGAAACCAGAATTGAAAGAGACACATGTACCCCAATGTTCATCGCAGCACTGTTTATAACAGCCAGGACATGGAAACAACCTAGATGTCCATCAGCAGATGAATGGATAAGAAAGCAGTGGTACATATACACAATGGAGTATTACTCAGCCGTTAAAAAGAATTCATTTGATTCAGTTCTGATGAGATGGATGAAACTGGAGCCGATTATACAGAGTGAAGTAAGCCAGAAAGAAAAACACCAATACAGTATACTAACACATATATATGGAATTTAGAAAGATGGCAATGACAACCCTGTATGCAAGACAGGAGAAAAGACACAGCTGTGTATAACGGACTTTTGGACTCAGAGGGAGAGGGAGAGGGTGGGATGATTTGGGAGAATGGCATTGAAACATGTATACTATCATGTAAGAATTGAATCGCCAGTCTATGTCTGACGCAGGATACAGCATGCTTGGGGCTGGTGCATGGGGATGACCCACAGAGATGTTATGGGGAGGGAGGTGGGAGGGGGGTTCATGTTTGGGAACACATGTAAGAATTAAAGTTTTTAAAATTAAAAAAAATAAAATAAAATAATTTAAAAAGAAAAAAATAAAATAAAATAGATAATCAACAAGGGCCTACTCTATAACACAGAGAACTATACTCAATATTTTGTAATAACCTAAATGGAAAAAGAATTTGATACAATAGATACATATATATGTATAACTCAGTCCCTTTGCCTTACACTGGACACTAACACATTATTGATCAGCTGTACTCTAATATAAAATAAAAAATAAAAAAAATAAAAAGCAAAACAAACAAATATAATAAACCTAAGCAGAGTTACAAATCAGAGAACAAACAGGTAGTTGCTAGAGGGAAAGCAGGTTGGAGGGAGAAAATAAATAGGTGAGGAAGATTAAGGGGTCATGTGGTCGCAAAGAGTCGGACACGACTGAGCGACTGAACTCAACTGAACTGAAGATTAAGGGGTACAAACTTTCAGTTACAAAATAAATTATTCATAGACAAGAAATGTACAATGTAGGGAATACAGTCAATAACTATGTAATATGTATGGTGAGACTTATTATAACTATGCTTCCCATGTAGTTCAGTCCGTAAAGCATCTGCCTGCAATGCAGGAGACCTGGGTTCATTCCTAGGTTGGGAAGTTGCCCTGGAGAAGGAAATGGCAACCCACTCTGGTATTTTTGCCTGGAGAATCCCATGGACAGAGGAGCCTGGTATTGTGGTGATCATTTTGAAATGTATAGAACTTCAAATTACTATGTTGTATAAAACGGGAAGTAATAATGTTATAGGTCAGTTATACTTCAGATGAAACTCATGGAAAAAACAGATGAGCTTTGTGGTTACCAGTGGTAGGGCCATGGAGGGAGGGAAATTTGGATGAAAGCAGTCAAAACGTACAAACTTCCAGTTATAAGATAATCACTGGGGATGTAATGTACAACATGATAAATATAATTAACACTGCTGGGTCTGTTTAATATGAAAGTTATTGAAAGAATTAATCCTAAGGGTTCTCATAACAAGGAAAATTTTTTCTGGTTCTTCATTTTTGTAGTTATCTGAGATATATAGATGTTGCTACTACTAAATTATTGTGATAATCATTTCATGATGTATTTAAGTCAAATTACTATGCTATATACCTTATACAGTTCTGTATGTCAATTACATCTCAATAAAATTGAAGAAAAATAATAGTAATAATAAAAAACTAATTATCTAATTAGAATATAGACAAAAGTCATTCCTTAAACTGCATGTTAATTTAAAGTATCTTAAAATTGAAAGCTTATTTTAAAAGTTAAGCTATTCAAATTCCTTCTGATTCCCCCCAAATTAACTACCTATACATTTAAGAGTTTATTTTTGAACTCCCAAGTCTATTAAGTTGCTTATGTCCATCCTTATGCCAGCTTTACACTATGTTGATTGCTGTAGCTTAGCTTTGCAATATCTTTTAAATTAATAAGTATGAGTCATCCAACTTTGTTTTTCTCTTTCAAGATTGTTTTGGGTATTCTAAGTTCTTTATGTTTTAGTATGATTTTAGTATAGTTTGTCAATTTCAGTAAAAACAAAATCCCTATTTCTCCTAGGGACTGCTTTGAAAAACTGTTAAAATTAATAAATCTAGCAAAGTTATGGGATACTAAATCAACATTTAAGAGTCATTTATATTTCTAAGTACTAACATTGAACAATCTAAAACAGGAAAATAAACATCAAACCACTGATAATAACATCAAAAAAGAATAAAATACCTAGGAATAAACTTAACCACGGAAGCAAAGACATGTTTTCTGAAAACACTGCAGAAAGAAAAAAGTTTTAAAAAACACATGCAAATATTGAAAGATATACCATGTTCATAAATTTGAAGACAATATTGTTAAAATTTTCAGATTGCCCAAAGTGATATACAGATTCAATGCAAACCATATCAAAACTCCAATAATATTTTTAAATAGAAACAGAAAATAATATAAAAATTCATATGGAACTACAAAGGATCCAAATAGCTAAAACAATTGTAAATTTAAAAAGTGAAGCTGTAGGCTCACATGTTCTGATACAGGATACAGGATGCTTGGGGCTTGTGCACTGGGATGGCCCAGAGAGATGATATGTGGAGGGTGGTGGGAGGGGGGTTCAAGGTTGGGAACTCATGTATACCTGCAGTGGATTCATGTCAATGTATGGCAAAACCAATACAGCATTGTAAAGTAAAAAAAAAAAAAATTAAAAAATAATAAATAAAAGCATATACTCATATATAAAAAAATAAAATAAAATATATTAGATAACTCTAGCAATCAAAACACTATGGTACTAGTATAAATATAGAAACATCAACCAATGGACCAGATAGAGGACCCAGATGTAAACCAACAAATACATAGTCAACTGATCTTCAAAAAGTGTGTCAAGAATACACAATGAGGAAAGGAAGTTTCTTCAACAAATGGTGTTGGAAAAACAAGATACATGTAAGAGATTTAAATTTGATCTTTAATTTGTACTATACATAAAGATTGACTCAAAATAGATTAAATATTTAAACATAAGACCCAGACTGTAGACCTCCAGAAGAAAACTTAGGGGTAAAACTTCTTGACATTGGTTCCAACAATAATTTGTTGGATATGACATCAAAAGTACAAGCAATGAAAATAAAAATAGACAAGTGGGATATACCACAGTAAAAGCTTCTATAAAACAAGAAAACAGAGTTAAAAGGCAACCTATGGAATAGAAGGAAATATTTGCAAACCATATATCTGATATCCAAAATTTACAAAGCGCTTCAGTCAGTCAGTTCAGTCGTTCAGTCGTGTCCGACTCTTTGCGACCCCATGAATTGCAGAACGCCAGGCCTCTCTGTCCATAACAAACTCCTGGAGTTCACTCAGACTCATGTCCATCGAGTCACTGATGCCATCCTGCCATCTCATCCTCTGTCGTCCCCTTCTCCTCCTGCCCCCAATCCCTCCCAGCATCAGAGTATTTTCCAATGAGTCAGCTCTTTGCATGAGGTGGCCAAAGTACTGGAGTTTCAGCTTTAGCATCATTCCTTCCAAAGAAATCCCAGGGCTGATCTCCTTCAGAATGGACTGGTTGGATCTCCTTGCAGTCCAGGGACTCTCAAGAATCTTCTTCAACATGACAGTTCAAAAACATCAATTCTTTGGCGCTCAGCCTTCTTCACAGTCCAGCTCTCACATCCATACATGACCACAGGAAAAACCATAGCCTTGACCAGAAAAACATCTATTTCTGCTTTATTGACTATGCCAAAGCCTTTGAGTGTGTGGATCACAATAAACTGTGGACAATTCTGAAAGAGATGGGAATACCTGACCACCTGATCTGCCTCTTGAGAAACCTGTATGCAGGTCAGGAAGCAACAGTTACAACTGGACATGGAACAACAGACTGATTCCAAATACGAAAAGGAGTACGTCAAGGCTGTATATTGTCACCCTGCTTATTTAACTTCTATGCAGAGTACATCATGAGAAATGCTGGACTGGAAGAAACACAAGCTGGAATCAAGATTGCCGGGAGAAATATCAATAACCTCAGATATGCAGATGACACCAGCCTTATGGCAGAAAGTGAAGAGGAACTCAAAAGCCTCTTGATGAAAGTGAAAGAGGAGAGTGAAAAAGTTGGCTTAAAGCTCAACATTCAGAAAACGAAGACCATGGCATCTGGTCCCATCACTTCATGGGAAATAGATGGGGAAACAGTGGAAACAGTGTCAGACTTTATTTTTTTGGGCTCCAAAATCACTGCAGATTGTGATTGCAGACATGAAATTAAATGACGCTTACTCCTTGGAAGAAAAGTTATGACCAACCTAGATAGTATATTCAAAAACAGAGACATTACTTTGCCGACTAAGGTCCGTCTAGTCAAGACAAATAACTTATGCAGTTTAATATCTAAAAAACAATAATTTAAAAATGGGCAAAGGACTTGGATAGACATTTCTGTAAAAAAGACAAACTAATAGCCTACGGCTGTATGCCGAATACCACTCATCATCAGAAAACTGCAAATTCAAACCACAAGGTCTATTCATAGCTGTAGGTTGGCCATTACCAATATCTATATCTCTTCATATATGGAGAAATTGGAGAACTTGGGCACTGATGTGAGAATGCAAAGTAGGGTAGCCACAATAGAATACAGTATAGAAGTTCTTCACCCTTGAATAAAACTACCATGTGACTCAAAAATCACATGGCCATTTATTCAAAAAATTGAAATCAGGATACCAAAGAGATACTTGCATTCTCAAGTTCATTACAACACTATGCATGATATCTAAGTAGGAACAATCTATACATACACTGAAGGATGAATGAATGAAGAAAATGAGATATATATATATATATATAATATAAGTCAACTTTTAAAAACAAGAAAATTATGTCATAAGCTATACCATGATTGAACCTTGAGGATATTACTCTGTGATGCAAGCGAATTATAGAAGACCAAATAGTATTAAGATATGATTCCACTTATATGATATTTTCTAAAGTAGTCAAATTCGGAGTAGCAGCAAGTAGGATTTCAGGGGTTAGGGGAACAGGAAAATTAGGAGTTATTTTTCAATGGATATAGCATTTCATTCAAGTAAGATAAAAAGTTCTAGAGAATTCTGTCTAAAATATACACTCCAAAACTGATAAGAGGATATACTTCATATTACACGTTGCTTACCACAGTAAAAGCTTTCCAGGTGGCTCAGTGGTGAAGGAAATGGCAACCCACTCCAGCACTCTTGCCTGGAGAAACCCATGGAGGGAGGAGCCTGGTAGGCTACAGTCGATGGGGTCGCAAAGAGTCGGACACGACTGAGCGACTTTACTTACCTACTTACAGTGGTAAAGAATCTGCCTGCCAATGTAGGAGACACAGGTTCAATCTCTGGGTCAGGAAGCTTCCTGGAGAAGGAAATGATACACCATTCCCGGATTCTTGCCTGGAAAATTCCTTAGACACAGGAGCCTGGAGGGCATGGCATTGTAAAGAGTCAGACACAACTTAGCAAGTGAACACACACACACACCACAATAAAAAGGGTAATTGCTACTATTGAATTCATTACAAGATTTTATCCCACAGATGTTATGTGTCAAAAAAGTGTGAGCTTGATAGTGGGAGCTGCAGGGGGAGAAATCTGATCAATATAATTGGGCACAAAAGCCCAATTGCAGCAGATAAGAACAAATGTGAAAAAAAAAATAAGCACAAGTATGAATGTTGTTTTAGCATGGAACTTAGCACAAAAGAAAAGAGAAGAAATGATAAAATATCACAAAATACTCTACAAATAGGCACTGCATTATTCTGTAGTAGGAAGGAAAGGTAAAATATGGACATGGAAGTAAAAAAGAAAATATCTAAAAATCTATGTTGTTAACTAAATTCTTGTTGATAATATGACCCAAATAATGGGAATTTTAGTTGTTTTTCAAGTATAAATTGACTAAATGGATATTAAATGCTAAGATGTGAAAAACAGAAGATATTCAGAAACTGTCAAAGACTGAATTTATGGAATTTTTCAATACCAGTTTCAAAGACCAGATTGCCATAAACACGTCCTGAACTATTTAGACTAAGTTTTGCTTTCACATGTTCTCATAGCAAAGTGTGCTTACCCTGATCGTAGCACTTATTCTATACTAAATAAAATAATCTATATTCCCTTGCTAATCTCATTTTGTAGTTTGTCATGGAAATAGGCAAAGACATGTTCTTTTAATAATTTAATGCTGAAAGCACTACATAAATGATGAATAGATGAACAGATATTGGAGAGAGCTCATCAAAGGGATGGGGCTTCATGTGTACTATAAAGAGCAGCAAGGACTTATGACTTTATGAGAGCAATGAATAAGCAAAGTTGTTTAATTTAGGAATGTAAAAGTATATGAATGGCAATATGGATTACTGATAAATAATCAGAAACCTAAGCAACTGTATCCTAAAAGAGAAGTAAGAAAAGGTAAAGTAGCCATTGAAACATATGTGAAGGATACAACAAGGCAATTTACAAAAGATGAATAATAAATGAATTAAAAACATAAGATATTTGATTCCAGTACTACTCAGAAAAATGCAAAAATAAAATAGAAAATACGCTTTTGCCTTGCAAAATTTGCCATGTGAAAAAAAATCTAGTATCACGGAAATCAGGGTTGGAAGTAGGAAAAACTTAATAATCTTGTGATAGCAGCAAAATTTTTACCTTCTTGAAGATAGTTTGGCTATCCTCTAAGTTTAAAATTTAGTACTCTCATTTCTGGAATTTTATCTGCAGGATATATCACATAACCACACAAGGATATATGTTCAAAGTTGTTTTTTATACACATTAAACAACAAAGAATGAAGCCATCAAAAGAACATGTATTAAACAAATTATAGTACAGACATACCATATGCCATTTAACTATGTAGTCATTAAAAAAGGAATGTATTAGACATATACATGTGGATCCAGAAAAATATCAGTGATATTTTACAAAGTTAAAAAACCCAGGAAAGATATGCTTTAGTATGACTTTTTATAAAAAAATATATCTAACACATAGAAATACACACGTATCTACATGAGCCAAGAAATGACCTGAAAAGATTAGCTAATAACATTGACTAACTTGTTTTGCTTTGAAAAACTATTTACTTCTAACCTTCTGTGTGGGGAAATTATCAACCTTCTGTTAGAAAAATGTACTTTATGATTAATACTGTGATGTTTAATCAAACATATATTAAAAATGAAAATAAAATGAACACAGATAAGAAAATTAAAAATAAGTGTAACTCCTAATTTGCTTAGAGAAAAAAAAAAAAAAGTAAAGCAATTGAAATGCATGAATCAGCAGGCCCTTGAAGAAGTAGTGGACAAAGCTGAGCATGTTATTTTAGGACATATGTCCTTTTTCTAAAACCATCAGGAATATGGGGCTTGAGACTATATAAAACAGCCCGTAGATCAGATTGCAGCTGAAGAGATTCATGCCTGCATTTAGTTATGAAGTTCAAATTGGAAGCTGTTCAAGCAGAAAACTAATAGAAATGGGTGATAGCTAATTAACCTAAGGCTTCAAAGTAATTGCTCTGCAAGAAGCGATTTTAAAAGGGACTTTTCTTGTTTATTTTTGTTTTTGAAAATCATAAAATGCTCTACATGACTCTGGCAAATGAGTAAAAATATAAGTATACAAACAAATACTGATTTTTTTGAACATTTTTGCCTCATCTGACTTCTTGGCAAATTTTAGAAAAAGCAAAAGAATCACAAGACCTATGCCACATATCACATACAGAATAACCCATGCTCTCAACTTTGTTGTATATAAAGATAATCAGAGTATATTACTGAAGTCAAAGTGGCTAGGAGGATAGGGTTATATTGATTAATCCAGTCCTGAGCCATTCACTTCACCACTAGTCAATTGAGTCAGCTACTCCAAAGCATACAGCTATTTAGTGGAGAAGTGACTCCCCTGGCAAAAGCAAGGTGGTCATATAGAATGAATGGACAACAACACAAATTAGCCTCCATGTGCCATTATATACAACTCTGGCTTCCCATCTTTGATGAATGGTTCCTTATACTTTTAAAAAATAGTTGTACCTTTATTATATGTACTCATTCCTTCTGAGAGAGAGGCATCCCTAATGTCCTGCATCTCTACATCCAGTTCCAAATACAGATACTTGTGTAGTATGGCATTCTCTCACCCCAAATTAGCTGGACATCTCTCACAGCTTCATGGTACCTAAACTTCACGTAGGATGCACAGATGTGGAAATGAAATCTGGGAATTCTGATGAGAAATGATGAGAAATTCTCATCAGAATTTCTGAAACTGAGGCAGGAAAGACAGGACCAGGACCAGGACCAAGGACAGTCTCCTTATGTAAAGGCATTAGGAAGGAGGAAAATATACCTCTTTGTTTTGCACTTAATGAAGCCATAACACATGGAGGAATGGCATCTAAAATAGAAACTTCTTAGCATCTGAACAAGAAACTCTGACCATAAAAATGGAGGAGCACTTGCAGATAAAAATGTAGCTGATGATCCTATAGGACCTTCCACATGTGGCACTTGGAGGGGAAGATTTAAGGGAAAATGACTCTTAGATTACATGTATAGTGGTTACAGGAGATAAATGTACAAGACCAGAAGCCAATGCAACCTTGTGCAATCCAGGCAACATCTCAACAATCCCCTCAACGAGTATTCCACCCCTAATCAAAAAGACCCTCCATCCACTCAAAGGGCTAAAATTAAGATAAAAAAGGGGAATCAAGAATCCTGTAGTGTACTCCTCTGTGGCAAGGATGCCTGTACTCTTCCTCTTGTAGTGTGTAACTTTTGCTTTAACCTTAATAAACCACTTATTTGTTTTCTTTACTCCTCAGCCACCAAGTGGGGTGTTTGTGTGCTTGTTTGTGTTTATTTTTTCCCTGGTGTTTTGTGTTCCTTGTCCAAATTCTTTTGGACAAGTTAAACAAGAAACTGGACTTTTGATAAGATTTTCTGGTATCAAAACCATGGCTGCCTGGCTCTAGATCCAAGCTTTAACTTCATGTAGACTAGTCTAGGGGCTTCCTTGTTAACTCAGCTCATAAAGAATCTGCCTGCAATGATTCCCTTGAGAAGGGATAGGCTACCCACTCCAGTATTAGGATTCCAGAAGGTAAAGAATCCACTGCAATGTGGGAGGCCTGGGTTTGATCCCTGGGTTGGGAATATCCCCTGGAGGAGGCCATGGCAACCCACTCCAGTATTCTTGCCTGGAGAATCCCTATGGACAGAGGAGCCTGGCAGGCTACAGACCATGGGGTCTCAGTCAGACACGACTGAGCAACTCTTCACAGACTAGTCTAGACAAATGCTGGGGACCATATTTTCTGATAAATCTTTGATCTTTTCATTACCCAATATGACTACAGAATATCTTATATTCATAAAAAATTCTTTAAGAAGCATGCTATATTTTCTAGGTATTTGCAACAGTTATGCTCTCGCTAATTTAAACTTCCCATAGAAATAGTAAGGAAGTTCTTAAGACGGCAGCAGTAAGTTGTTCAGGATTCAGTTTTTCTCACCAACCTTCCGTGTCATTCCGATATGGTTAGTTTAGGATTCTGCTCTAGTCAAAAGATCAATTATATAGTTTTTGTTGTTGTTGTTATTGTTCTTTTTTTTTTTTTTTTTTTTTTTAGGTCTGAGCCATTTATCCCTCTGCTAGAATCAGAGTGGGACAGATTTTTCTAAGGTGCATTGTTTACATGCTGGAGATTTGCATACAAAAAAATGTTAGCACGATTTACTAAGACAAGCTGCAGTTAATATTTCAAGACCCAAAATGCATACTAACATCATTAAATTTAAATGGTTGTGTATGAGTGTCCACAATTTGATTGGAACTACTTCTAGGATTGTGCTTGCATGTTGGATCATGTAATGGATAATGAATCAGTAGTATGGAGGATTTTATTTCATCAGCTGGTTTGTAACTAGGCACAAGTTGTACGATAAATAACATGTCTTCTAGTATTTTGCTATTTGTGGTTTACTATTTAAAAAATAGATAATTTACCTAATTCTTAAATTGTTATTTACAAAATTATTGTAGCATGGGTCTTAGAAAAAAAGGCTTTTTTTCCAAAATAATATGCTTCTAGATTGTTCTTGTTTCTATTAATAATATTAATGTCTATTTATTTGTCTTTTATTACAGGATTTATTTATACATGTGGTGGAACTTTAAAAGGACTGAATGGCACTATAGAAAGCCCTGGTTTTCCGTATGGATATCCAAATGGTGCAAACTGTACGTGGGTAATAATAGCAGAAGAACGAAATAGAATACAAATTGTTTTTCAGTCATTTGCTCTGGAAGAAGAATATGACTACTTATCCTTATATGATGGACATCCTCATCCTACAAACTTTAGGACAAGGTTAGTGTATTTTGAATGGAAAAATGGACGGAAATATTTAATGGGTAAAAGAAGTTTATTTTACAAAAGATGCTTAACATTTGTGGTGAAATTCAATTATTACTCATTTGGAAATATATCAATTAGCTCCATAGTCTGACTTCATAACATTAATAAATTATCTCTCCAAAAAGTGAATTTAAATTGAACTGTACCCCTTCAGAGTGGTTAAAGATACTTTGATTTTTAAGATTCTTGCCTCATGGTTTCATTCTTTATGGGCATGACTTTTAGTAAAGTGAAAGCATGTAATGCATCGTTCAGTGGTATGTGACCAATTTTAACATGCAATAATATGCAAAATATTCAAAATCAATGTTTATAACAGAATACATTAATTTTAAATAATGTGTATAGTTTATAAACTTTAAATATCTGAAAAGTAGACCCTCTTATATCACCAACTGGAACATTCATGATTCTGTCCACACAAACTGAATTATTTATTTTTAAGTTAGTTAATAAAACAGATATGAAAACTAACTGGTACCCTATTTATAAGTGTTTCTTCAGTATTTCATTTTAGTATATCTAGGCATAATTTATGCTATTTGTCAAGAACTCTTTTTAAACATAAACCAATTCTAATTCAAACGAAGAAATTTAAAATGTAAGATATTACATGTTTCATGTAGTCCTAGATTTTTACCAATGTGTGCATATTTTCCTTAACTGTAGTGTACTGTCTTTATTGTATTCAAAATATTCTAAGCAGATAATTTATAAGAATTAGAAACCCTTACATACTTGACTATGCTTGAGTTATGATTCTATGATTCTGTTACTTTTTCTAATAACTGATACTGTGTGTTTGCCTTTCTGATGTACAGGAATAAGATTATCAACATTAAGTTTTTATACATTCATTGGTCTTCCATATTTTTTGCACTGATTTTTCACATCTTAAATAAAAATTCAGTTGAGTTCAGTTCAGTTCAGTCGCTCAATTGTGTCCAATTCTTTGCGACACCATGAATCACAGCATGCCAGGCCTCCCTGTCCATCACCAACTCTTGGAGTTCACTCAAACTCACGTCTATCAAGTCGGCGATACCATCCAGCCATCTCATCCTCTGTCGTCCCCTTCTCCTCCTGCCCCCAATCCCACCCAGCATCAGAGTCTTTTCCAATGAGTCAACTTTTCACATGAGGTGGCCAAAGTACTGGAGTTTCAGCTTTAGCATCATTCCTTCCAAAGAATACCCAAGGCTGATCTCCATTAGAATGGACTGGTTGGATCTCCTTGCAGTCCAAGGGACTCTCAAGAGCCTTCTCCAACACCACAGTTCAAAAGCATCAATTCTTTGGTGCTCAGCTTTCTTCACAGTCCAACTCTCACATCCATACATGACCACTGGAAAAACCATAGCCTTGACTAGACGGACCTTTGTTGGCAAAGGAATGTCTCTGCTTTTCAATATGCTATCTAGGTTGGTCATAACATATTATCTTCACTTTTACTAAAAGAACACATCATATATAGGGAAGATATTGGACCAGGAGATAAGGTTTACATATTAGTGCTAGCTTTGTTGTTCACTGGCTGTTTGAGCAATCCACAGCAGCTATTCTTGTTTAAAATGGAAGGAGGTAATAATAATGAAAATCTGTCCATCTCTCTATATTCTTCTAAATAGCTCATGAGATAATGTATATGAAACTGTTTCATAGATATATAATCTTTTTAGTACACATTTCAACTGTTTCAGTCAGAATGACAGTTTAAAATGTCTGGAGTGTTTCCAAACACATTTGTACAAAGAAAATATCACTAGATTGATTACAGATTAAATTCTATTTTTCTTTCTTTCTTTTCTTTTTTTTGCTCTACATTTATTTACTGAAGATTTCTAACTTAATTTCTTATTTCCTTTTACACTGTTAAATTCATAATATCTATTTATTTCAAAGATATACAGTATGGCATACACATCAACAGTGCTATTTCATTGTCATTGCCAATGTCATTAAAAGTTCCATATCTTTTATTAATGATGCAGTCAAGATAGTGTGTGTGTGCCTGCCTGCACTAGTGGCAGTGTGTGGGTGTTTGCTTTCACTTAGTGAGGCCATGAAAGAAAATGGAAGATACTTCTTAGACTATCAAGTCAGCTAAATTAATGTAAATAAAACTAGAAGCACAAAGGTTTTGTGTATTTCCTTTACATTAGTAATGTATGCTACTATCATTGTATAAATATGGAAAAAATAAAATCTCAAAATGTCATCTAATAGTTTTAATGACTCCACTGAGAATACTCTTTGTACAAGTATCTATCCTCTCTGGATACACTCAAAAATGAGAAAGAAACATTTTTATTTTATCCCCATCCTTTTTTTAAGCAACTGTCACCTCTGGGAAGTTAAATGATGGTAAGATGGGGAAAATAAAATTATTGTTCTCCTTCTTTCCTAATCTGTAAATTGGGAATAATGACATTAAATTTACAGAGTTTTTATGAGGAATACAGTGTAATGAAGGTTCAATAAAACAAATCTTAAGCATTTTTTAAGTGATTTCCCTGTACCTGACACTATATTTTATAATTGTTACATTTAATTTCTCCCCTGCTTAAATAATGTGAAAACACTCCTATCATCATTTTACAATTTGGAAATTGGACTTATATTACTTGCCCAAGGTTAACACTGTTAAAAGTAACCAGAGGCAGGATCATCACTGCATTGCAGATTTGTCTGAGTTCTGAGATTAAGCTTATAAATAAATAAATAATTATAAAACAAATTATATATAAGTATGTAGTATATATATATATATATGGTTTTTTTATTAACTAAAGCCTATTTTTTCTTAGCAATATTAGGTAAAATTTAATGAATGAGATAAATTAAAAACAATAAAAAAACAACTGAATAATAGAACATATGGAGAAAGAAATGGCAACCCACTCCAGTGTTCTTGCCTGGAGAATCCCAGGGACGCTGGAGCCTGGTGGGCTGTCGTCTCTGGGGTCGCACAGAGTTGGACACGACTGAAGTGACTTAGCAGCAGTAGCAGTAGAACATATAAAGATATAAACAGAAAGATAAATTATAAGTTCATTCTTCGTATGAGTTTATGAACTCAATTCTAGTACATTCTCTATAGCATTTTGGTTATTGTCGGTATATAATATATCTGTTGGTCTTTATGCTTAAAGAAATACTGTCGCTAATATTAGAGAACTGGGGGAAATCAGTATGTATCCCACAGCTCCTTCCAGACTGTGTTTGTACACAGTCTGCTGTTTGCTTAGAAGCCTAATCTGCTCCTGGCAGTTTGATTCATTTTTGTGTCTGTTCTTTGACTCACTGTTTTCTTGCTTTTTCTTTCCTCACATCCTCACTTAATACATGTCCTTATGGAATGCCTGCTGCTTTCTTACAGAAATTGATACTTATATATTGTTACTTTCCATGTACTCCAAAGACTTTTGATAAACAGCTTTCTATACTTCCTTTGTAAGAACACAGAAAAGATGATCTGTAGGTCTATCATTCTTGCTTGTATAAAAGATATATTCAGTTTTGTAATCACAATTTCATTTTTTAAAACTATTTTCTAAACTCCAATTATTGATGATTCTGTTGTTTTTATCTCATTGTTTTATTTTTTTTTAAGAAAAATTGATATTGCTGGATGAATTTAATACTTAAATAGCAATGTACCATTGGAAAATTCCTTTATATCTTTAGCTTAAAACAAATTTGGTCTAGATGTGAAAAGAACAATTGTAAGCTTTGTTTACTTTTTATTTTAATACTGTATTTTCTCAATAAGAAAGTTATGTGCTGTTGCTTAGTCACTCAGTCATGTCTGACTCTTTGTGACCCCATGGACTGTGGCCCACCAGGCTCCTCTGTCTATGCGGGTTCTCCAGGCAAGAAAACTGGAGTGGTATCTCATTGTAGTTTTGATTTACATTTCTCTAATAATGAGTGACATTGAGCATCTTTTCATGTGCTTGTTAGCCATCTGTATGTCTTCTTTTGAGAAATGTCTCTTTAGGTTTTTTGTCTACTTTTTGAGTGGGTTCTTTGCTTTTCTGGTATTGAGTTGTATGAGCTGTTTGTATATTTTGGAAATTAATTCTTTGTCAGTTGTTTCCTTTGCTATTATTTTCTCCCATTCTGAGGGTTGTCTTTTCACCTTGTTTGTAGTTTCCTTTGCTGTGCAAAAGTGTTTAACTTTAACTAGGTCCCACTTATTTATTTTTGTTTTTATTTCCATTACTCTAGGAGATGGGTCATAGAAGATCTTGCTTTGATTTATGTCATCGAGTATTCTGCCTTTTTTTTCCTCTAAGAGTTTAATAGTTTCTGGTCTTACATTTAGGCCTTTAATCCATTTTGAATTTATCTTTGTGTATGGCATTAGGTACTGTTTTAATTTAATAATTCTTTTGCATGTAGATGTCTAGTTTTCCCAGCACCACTTACTGAAGAGGCTATCTTTGCCCCATTGTATAATCTTGTCTCCTTTATCAAAAGTAAGGTACCCATAGGTATGTGGATTTATATCTGGGTTCTCTATCTTGTTCCATTGGTCTATGTTTCTGTTTTTATGCCATACTATTTTGATGACTGTAGCTTTGTAATTTAGTTTGAAGTCAGAAAGTTTGATTCCTCCAACTCCATTCTTCCTTCCCAAGACTGTTTTGGCTATCAGGGGTCTTGTGTTTCCATATGAATTGTGAACATTTTTGTTCTAGTTCTGTGAAAAATATCATTGGTTATTTAATAGGGATTGCATTCATCTGTTTACATAGTCTTTGATTTCTTTTATCAGTGTCTTATAGTTTTCTGTGTAGTGATCAATGGAAACTTGCTGTAAGATTAGGGAACTAAAACAGGGGATCTGTGACAGGCTGAAAGGTCAGATGGGGAGAGAGATGGGTGGGAGGTCTAGGAGGGAGGGGATGTGGGTGTACCCATGGCTGATTCTTATTGATGTATGATAGAAAACCACAAAATTCTGTAAAGCAATTATCCTTCAATTAAAGTATTTAAAAACCAAATTAAAAAAATAATAATACTGAAGTGGGTGGCCATGCCCTCCTCCAGGGGAATCTTCCCAACCCAGGGATCAAACCCAGGTCTCTCACATTGCAGGTGCATTCTTTACCATCTGAGCCACCAGGGAAGCCCAAGAAAGTTATAGCAAGAGGTAAAAAGAAAAAAAAAATCACTCAATCTCATGAAATAGAGACAGATATATTCATATATATAGGACCATACTACATATATTATGTTCACATTTAATCTCCTTGCAATAATATATACATAAATTCACATGTGACTAGAATTTTTATAAGCATCGAGTTTAGTGGCTATTCGTCTTATTATATGCATGATCATTTAATTATTCTATTATAAAATATTTTGTTTTTTGCCTTTCATAATTAATTCAGATATAAGCATTAGGATTAATTCAGACAACAAGCTCACATCATGATCCCTAGATGAAAAGAATTCTGGAAAAAGAACATTTCATTCTAACCTCAATCATGAAAAGTGGCAAAGAGAAAGCTCAGAATCAGTCACATGACAGAACATGTCATAGCATCAAAGTATTTCATTCACATATTTTACTATTAATTTCAGTTTTAAGAATGCTTATTTCTCTAAATGAATTATTTGTTTGTAATTGAAAGAATAAGTATGTAATTTAAGAAGAAAAAGTTTATGTTGTGGCCACTACTACACACCATGACCATCACATGAGGATACCTATCTCCAGTTTTTTTAATGACAGCTTTAGAAATTATTTATACTTCAGATATTTATTTGTAAACTTATTTTAAAATTTTCATGGAAGATATGTTTCTATTCTTTCACTGTGAGCCTATGTATGTCCTTAAAACTAAATGAGAAAAATTGAAAGCATATTATAATGTAAATAATAACAAAAGTAGTAATGTGTTGATATAAATTCAATGAGTATCATACAGAATCTAAATGAAAAAAAATTGTATTCTAGTGTTGAAGGGCATAAAGGTGGAAAATGAAGATCCACACTATATTCAATGTTAAAATGACTAAATTTTTTAAAGCTCTCATTCTTTGGAATCAAAATACAGAATTATCAAAAACTCCTAAAGTATTTTCGGTTATTTGGAAAAACGATACAGTACTTGCTCAAACTATCACATAGAAATTACAAGGTAAATATTTAAGTATAAGAAAAAAGTTTAAGCTGCAAAATTAGAATGCACAATAAAAAGTAATAATTAGAATGTAGTATTGGCTGATATGAGTAGAAGATATTTGGAGCAAATTTTATATGAATTCAGAGAAATAGGAGAAGATTATATCACACAAGATACTAATTTAAATATGAGAAATATTTCCTATCATTATAATACATGACAAAAATTTTAAAGAAATAGATAAGATATGGTTCCACGAATAAAAACATTTTCTGTGATCAAAATATACTCCAAATGAAATAAATATTTAAAGAATTATCAGTTCAGTTCAGTTCAGCCGCTCAGTCGTGTCCAACTCTTTGCAACCCCATGAATTGCAGAACGCCAGGCCTCCCTGTCCATCACCAACTCCCAGAGTTCACTCAGATTCATGTCCATCGAGTCAGTGATGCCATCCAGCCATCTCATCCTCTGTCGTCCCCTTCTCCTCCTGCCCCCAGTCCCTCCCAGCAGCAGAGTCTTTCCCAATGAGTCAACTCTTCGCATGAGGTGGCCAAAGTACTGGAGTTTCAACTTCAGCATCATTCCTTCCAAAGAAATCCCAGGGCTGATCTCCTTCAGAATGGACTGGTTGGATCTCCTTGCAGTCCAAGGGACTCTCAAGAGTCTTATCCAACACCACAGTTCAAAGGCATCAATTCTTCGGTGCTCAGCCTTCTTCACAGTCCAACTCTCACATCCATACATGACTGGGAAAACCATAGCCTTGACTAGACGGACCTTAGTCGGCAAAGTAATGTCTCTGCTTTTGAATATGCTATCTAGGTTGGTCATAACTTTTCTTCCAAGGAGTAAGCGTCTTTTAATTTCATGGCTGCAGTCACCATCTGCAGTGATTTTGGAGCCCAAAAAAATAAAGTCTGACAGAAGAAATAGAAATTTGACATTATATATACATACTCACACATATATATATATATATACAAATAAATATGAGACACAACATTTTGATGTGCTTAATAGAAAAATTTTTTAGAAATTAATATGAAATTTATAATATATATAGAAATATACAAAATATGAACAGTGAGTTCATAAAGAAAAATGTTAAAAAGCTAATATACAGTAAAAAAAATATAAGAATAAATATTTCTAGTGATTTCAAAAAATAAATGAAAGAAACTATTTAAAAATTTTCAAACAGAAAATTGTCTAAGACCTGAAAAACTGCAAACACTCTCAGTGAAGATATCCTGGTATTTTCATGCCTGACTAATGGGAATATAAGTGTGTGTATGATTCCTGAAAGACAGCAAATTATCAAAAGTATTTACTCTTAAACTTTATAAATGGCTGTCTCTCAAGTTACATACAGATTTTCTTTGCTGTTTTCTTTAAAGTAGCAAAATCATGAATGTTTAAATATAGAGGTTAATTAATAAGCAAAGGAGTAAATGTAGCAATTAGAAAACAAGTCTTATAAGAATAATTATGTATGGGGAGCTTCCAGATGGCACCAGTGGTAAAGAATTCACCTGCCTTTGCAGGAGACATAAGAGACATGGATTTGATCCCTAGGTCAGGAGGAGGACAGGGCAACTCGCTCCTATATTCTTGCCTGGAGAATCCCAAGGACAGAGGAGACTGGCGGGCTATAGTCCATAGGGTCACAAAGAGTCAGACATGACTGAAGTGACTTAGCAAACACAAATGTTCATGACATATTACCAGTTAGAGTAAAAAATAGATTTCAAAACAGTAGATATAATAATGTAATGAGATAGCTTGTACATGTTGTATCTGTGTGTCTTTGTGTATTTGTGAACCGAAGGATTTATTACAAAATGGTAACTATGGTCATCTCATGGTAATGGAGTTAAGAGGATTTTTTCTTTTTATGCTAGCCCTTGATTTCTAAGACATTTTACTTTTAATATCTAGTGACATTAGAAAAAACATATTCTGTTTGTTTATATCTCATCTGAGTTTCAAGAATATTTCCCACTGTATATCACTTAATGATTTAGTTTGAATTTTAAACTGGGAGAGATGAATATTAATATAAAAATGGAACATTGACTAATTTCATGCTCAATAAGTTAGACTTTCAAATGAATCAGAACCATAAAATAAAACTTCATATTTGAACTTTTCAAATTTACAATCTGTTATCATACTAAAATAATAATGAAAAAACAATTGTGAAGAAAAAAGTACTTTTTAAAGTTAAAAATTATACAGTAAGTAATTGTGTGTATATCAAAATTAATCTTTTTCTAAACAATTCTTTTATCGTCCAGATAATAGCCCTATATCGAGAAGCAAACTGAAAATGTACATATATATAGCATATATATATGTGTGTGTGTGTGTACATCTTGTTCTTGATGTCGACTAAAGGAGAAAACATTGAATATTTTGAATTGTTTAAATTAATAAATGCTATTAAAGGTCAGACTATAAAATTGAGGTACACATTCTCCACAGCTCAATATACAGATCTTCAGTGGTAAAATTAAGTAAAATGCGACAAAATATACTCATTAACCCACACTCTTATGAATATATAAACATTTTCATAACCCCAGAAAATTCTATAGTTTTCCTTTCTAGGCAATGTATATCTTCACAAGCAACTACTCTACTAATTTGTTTCATCAAGAATTACTTTTGCCCTTTCTAAATATTCATATAAATTAAATGTTACAATATGTATTGCTTTCTTTTTTGATCTTTTTCACTCAGCATGATGTTTTTGAGATTCATCCACATTGTTTTTGCCAACAGCTTGTTTCATCTTATTGTTGAGCAACATTTTATGAATTGTTCATTGTCTGTGTAAAGATACAATGAACATTCATACATAAGTTTTTAAATGGATCCATTTTCATTTGTCTTAGGTAAATATCTAATAAGGAAATTGTAGAGTTACTGGGTTAATATATTTTTAACTTCATTTTAAACACTCGTAATCAGCTTTCCAAAGTCATTGACCTATTTTTACTACACCATGAACATATGGAAGTTCTGATTGTTCTACATCTTCAACAACATTTGAGATCAGTCTTAACAGTGTTTTTATTTTTCATCTGTTATAACTAATGAATCTTTTCTTATGTGTTTACTGATCATTTATTGATATATCTTATAAAAAGTTTCATGTTTTTTAACTAGGTGCTTCATTTGTCTTTATAATTGTAATTTGTATACTTACACAATCTTTATACCATTTTTTACAAATATATATATTACAAATGTTTTCTTTCAACCTATGATTGCCTTTTCATTTTCTTTCACTTTCTTTAGCTGAAATTTTAAATTTTGACAAAGTTCAATTTAAATAATCTTTATATGTTTTAGTCCTTTCTAAGTAGTCTGACAAATATTTGCTTATCCAAAGATGGAAAGATATTCTTCTGCAATTTTTCTGAAGCTTCAAAATTATAGACTTGGTATTTAGGTCAATGATCAATCTTAACGAATTCAAAAGCATGGAGAAGTCTAGGTTCATTTCTAGTCTATGCGGCTATTATACTGAGCAAGAATGAACATGGCTTATGTTTCAAAGAATCTTCAAAATGACAACCAAATAAATCATGTGTTCCATCTGGCTGCTTCTGAGTACAGTTAAGATTAAGCAAATTTTAAGTAGTTTTTAAAACATGACTGCTTGATTAAATAGATTTTGCTAGAGAAATTCCTGTCACATTTTTCTCCCTATCTCTATGATAAGAAGAGATACCTCTTTACTTTTTTACTACTTAGTGTGATTATCTATAATCAATTTATCCTTTTGTACATAGACACAAGATACACTTCATTCTTGTTGTTAAATTCTCTGAACTTCATTTATCTCCTTAGTGTTATTGAATATCAAAGATTCACCCAGCATTTTTTCTCAGTATACTGAGGGATAGTTACAAAAGATGGAATACTTTGTCACTATTTATTGTTTATTTTATAGATTTGCTGGGTTCCTGACATAACCATAGAATTCACAAGCCTAAAGGACATAATCTAGGAATAGTAATTAGAATGAATAAACAAAAATCTATAGCTAGAATTCCTACTTGTGTAATTGGTAGACTTCCTCCTTCCTAAAATGCTGTCAGTGTCCCCATAAATGTTCTTGAGCAGTCAGTATAGTTCTCTTTTTACATGAGTAATCTTTTCTCTTTTCTTTTTCTTCTCTTCTTTGCTTCCTGAATTTCTCATATAACCTTTTAATATTCATGTTAATATCTCTTCATCTTAATTGCTGCTCCTCTCAGTGCAAGACAGTGATCTGTCTCCTTTCTTGTAGGTATACTGTTGAGGGAGAAAACAACTTTCCCACAAAAATTATCAGAAAGTGGCTAAATGACTTGCTAGACCATAAAAACAAATGGCCATAGAGTATACTCTATGGCAGTGCGCTACACTGATTTAACTGTACTCCTAAGTCCCTGTCTCCAGAAACATTTGAATGAGAGTAGTGCAACCCAGGAGAAGGCAATGGCACCCCACTCCAGTAGTATTGCCTGGAAAATCCCATGGACAGAGGAGCCTGGTAGGCTGCAGTCCATGGGGTCCATAAGAGTCGGACAGGATTGAGCGACTTCACTTTCACTTTTCACCTTCATGCACTGGAGAAGGAAATGCCAACCCACTCCAGTGTTCTTGCCTGGAGAATCCCAGGGACGGTGGAGCCTGATGGGCTGCCGTCTATGGGGTCGCACAGAGTCGGACACAACTAAAGCGACTTAGCAGCAGTAGCAGCAGCAACCATACAACCCAATCCAATTTATTGTCTCTGAAGATTTCCACCTTCAGAGTTAGAACCAGTCCTTGTATACTGATTATCTCTCTTGTATAATACAATGTCTATGAAATGCAGATACTTTACTGCCTGACTTACTGGAATAGAGTACGTGTTTGTGTGTGTGTGTGTGAATGTGGTAATTACATGTGTGATATTAACAACTGTATACTCAATAAATAAAAAGAAATAACATATTTTCCTCATTTATCTATTATATTAATGAGATCCAAGTGACATGTATTTTGCTTACTGTTAATCCAGCTATGATCTTAGTAATTGTGTGGTATAGAAAATACAGATTACATAAAACACAGAAATTGAGGATAGAAATGGGTTTTTCTATGAACGAGCTTGAAAGAGTTGTTATGTGTGGCTAGTATTCTCCTCCCCCAAATTTTAATTTACTTAAGATATATTGCATTGCCATAGGACATACAAGTAATTTTTTTAAATGGCAATTAAAATTTTGATGCACCGTAGGCAGTTAATGATTCTTCTCCTTACATATCATTCTTTACTTTGGAACATTCAAATTAATGATTGGAGAGATCTCAAGGACAGACAGGGTTTCTAGAACTTTTTGTTAACATAAAAGACTCTTTCAAATCTGAGTAAGGCAAGGATTCACGAGTATACACAATCATTTGTTGTTTATACTAGGCACATTGCCAAAAAGAATTAAGGTGGCTTTTATTAAAGAAACAGACTAAATTAAACCATTAAAACATGGATTAAAACAAAAAAGATGCCACCATCAAGTTTAACTGTGTTCATTGGATTATATTTATTTAATCTTTTATAACAAATCTATAAAAGGTTTACGTCCATTAGCCTGTTTTCAGTAAAACAGCACTGATATGTCATTAACTAACGGTATTTCTTATGCAAGTATCTCATTCTTCACAAACATTCATTTTTCATCTCTAAATGGCATATCAAAAGTCCTGTTTCTCTCCCAGATAGCAACTCAATGTTATAATAAATTAAATTTGTTATAACTAAAATTTTCATTTAGCAATGCAAAATCTTGAATAAAAATTTTAGATTAGGCATCCAGATTAACTCTTTTTGAATTACTTAAGATTTTTAATATATGTATTAAATATTTTTAATATATGTAATATATGGGTATTACAAATTAACATTTTCTGAATATTCTGGTTATATCAGGCTATTTATATGCAACTGTTATAACATTATTTCAGATATTCTTCCTAGTACTTCTATGATACAGATGAGGAAAAGTCCAGAAATACCAATAACATTAACAAGATAAAAAAATTAGGTTTCCAAGAGATTTTGAATATAAATGGGTTAAAGCATAGCTCATTGGTTACATTTATTTTTATTTTTCAATTATACCATTTTTGAATGATGAATTAGAAGATTTACTTTAAATTAGACAACTATAGAATCAGGTAAGTTTACTAACCATTTATTTTATTATTTTTTTTTTATTAAATCTAACTTAAAAGGTCAAGAGCATTAAAGGGTATAAGGAAAGGACCCATATTTGTATCAGGATCTGCTTTTAAAAAAATTACCCTTTTGCTATTATGACATAACATACATCCAAAGCAAATTTGCGTCATAAAATGATTGTATCAAAGACAACTAATCTTTCATAGATGTTTAAATTTGATGCTCTTAATATATCTAGAAGACATTGAACCTTCATAGAAAAATGATTAAGTTTATCAAATAAAAAAATATATAATTAAGTGCATGGTTATCACTTTTTAGAAGACATTTTTATTCTATCTATACATGGTACTTTTTTAAAAAATCACTACTTAACTATATATAAATTCAAAACTGGTATTTAACAAATCTTTAACTTACATTGATTTATAAATATTATAATAGTAATTTGGGCCAGCGTTTGGAAAGAAAAAGAAATTTGATTTAAAGGATTCAAGAAATATAATTATTTTCTAAATAATCTTCCTCACTAAATGCAGAGTTAAAGCCACTAATATTAGAAAATGTCAGTGACCATAAATTTGTACAAATGCATATATGAAATGTAAGGACTTTTCAAAAATCAATGGCAAGATCTGATAATAAAATCTTATCTTCAAATTCCATATATTAAAAATAAATAGTGTACATATATTATATTTCTCTAAAAATTTGCTTCTTTGAGGTATTTACAGTTCAAAAATAAACTTTCAGGAGATTGCCATGTATGTTACACTTCTCTTGGTGGGTAGAAGGGCTAAAATATGCATAGAATATGAAACCTTGCCATGAAAGCTACCAATATGTTTGCAATATATTTTCTTCACCTACATGAACCAATCAGAGCAACCTCATTTCATTCATTTTAAAATAATAATTTATAGTTACAAAAATCAAATATTTTGGGGGTGAGATGAGATCATTGGAAAAGCCTCAAATGAAAAGAAAATTAATATTAATCAACCCATTGCCACACTATATCTATTGTTATACTGATACTGTTTGATGTGTCAATTTGAATTTCCATATGAATTTCCTATATTCATTGTATGCTTTTTAAAAATATATTTACATATACAAATATATAACTCTAAAACATACAGATTATGAAGCATTATATTAGCAAGAACACCAATAAGCCTACAACTTGACAAAGACCATCAGAATATTTCTTTATTTCTTATCCATCCCTGGTCTTATTCTGATTTCTTGCCAGGAACAAGCATTTCCATATCATGGCCATTATTTTCTCAAAATTTTACAGAAAAATGATTTAATTATGCATGCATATATCCCTAAACAACAGAAAGTTTAATTTTTCTTATTTGCAAGTTTTGTAAAATATATATCATACTGTTATAGTTTTCTGAGACTCATTTTTTGACTCCATATAATGTTTCTAAGAGTCATCCATGTTTTGGTCTCTTGCTTTAGTTTATCCATTTTCACTTATCTTTATTCAATCTTATGCATATATTACACTTCACTTAGGAATATGATGCACTATATTGGTTTGTTTTCTCAAAGATAGTTTATATTGCCTTCAGTTTTGCTATTACAAATAATACAACTATGACAAACTTGTATATATTTTCTAGTACAGAGTGTGAGAAATCCTCTCAGATCCCAGAGAAGAAGGGCCAGTTCAGTGCATACAGAAGACACAATTGTTGAAATTTACTCACATTCCCATAATGCAAATTGCTTTCCCAAGTGTCCATGCTACTCTGCAATATCACTAATATATAATGATAAATTATAATTGACAACATCTTCATATTGGAATATGTCAACATGGAATAGTTGACATGTCAACAATATGAAATAGTCAGCATAATATTTTTCAAGAATTTTAATTTTTGATAATTTATTGGGTATAAAATGTTGTCTCATGGCTTGAATTTGTGTTTTTCTGATTGAAATAAACCTTTCTTTAGTTTTATGTTCCACTCCTGAAGGTTTGGATTTAAGTAAGGTAGGAGGAAAAAGACATGAGTCAAGGAAAATTCTAGATTTTATTGTCATAAAAACCTGAAGAAAAAAATCTAGTTATATTTTTCTGGATGAAGAAGATAGACAATGATCATGTTGGGGTGGAGTTGGAAATAGGACTTTGGTTTGATCATGTTAATTTCTAGGTCTATTAGGCATACTACTTTTTCCCTTTCATTAGGCACACAAGTAGCAATGTCAAGTGAGTATTTAGATACACAGTCATGGAGTTAATGGGAGAAGGAACCAATGTGAAAGCAAAGTGTTGGACAAGAATGCGGTGGGAAAGACTGAGAAAATACCTGAGGACTGAAGTATGACATTCCAGGTATAGAGAACATGTAAGTCAGGAAAAAGCAACAGAGGAGGATTAAAAGACAGAGGCCAGGGAAGTTAGAGGAAATCAAGTGAGCGGTATCTTGGGAGCAAAGAAAGCAGAAGGAGGCACAATGAGCATCTATGACACATGCTGATGTCAAGCCTTCCTCAAGTTCAATGAGAGTCAGGAATTGCCCATTGGATTGAATGACATACAGGTCATTTAAAATGTCAAAAAAGTTACTTTTTTCAGTAGCATTGAGGGCAAAAGTCAGATTGAACTGGATTGGTTCAGGAGAGAATGGAAAGAAACAAAATGGAAACAATTATAGGCCAATGTGTATACAATGAAATTTTAATGTAGAATTTACAAAAACAAGATATAGTCCAGAGGGAAATGTGGAAATAACAGAATTCATTTTAATTATATTATATATATATATACTTTTCAATCTATATTTATCTTATGGGAGATATTCATGTTCATGTTTCAGGATAATAGGAATAATTCCATAAAGAAGAAATTTTAATGATGAAGAAAGAAAAAAAAATTGCTAGAATATATTCATAAATGAGAGGAGATATAGTGTCCAGTGCACAGGTGAGGGAGCAGACTCAAGGAGGATAAGAAATTCATTCACAAGATCATACTTTCTTAGGCATTACATTACATGATCACACCTCATATGGATGTTCAGAAGTATGTCTTTTTTGTGGCCTTAAGAGCTTTCTGCTGGTTCAAGTCTGTGTTTAAGTCTTAAAATTATTTTTAATCCTGGCTTGTGATGACTTGGCAATATAATTACCACAATACTTTAGTAAGACTGTGGTCTTTGAGTTTTATCTGTCACCAATTGTATTTAAAGCTTTGACTTTTATTTTCTAAACATAATTTTAAATTAGGATTGATTTATCTTTTCTCATTGCCTTTTTTTGGTCTCTCTCACAAATTCTTGGTGGCTATCATGAAACCAAACGAAACATGAGAATTCTGTGTAAAGATGATACCCTTAATCTCACTATTATTTAAAAATTTGAGGCCCTTGCTCTTTAATCCTTTTTCAATCTTTTTAATATTGATATTTGTATTCAGAAGAAGTTGGCTGTTCCAGTTATAGGATGTTGTTATCTCTAAACTCCTCTGCTTAAAAACCGGCCAAATATAGCTCAAATCCTTTTTTGCAATATAAATGTATATTGTAGTATATTTGTAAAGGCAAATCATTTATAATGTATTTCTAAAGGAAGGCAATTTTGCACATCACTTTCTAGCTTTTTAAGGCACTTTCTGTAGAATGAAAAGCTGAATAAGCTCATGATAAGCCCTCAAAGTCAAATACTTTACCAAAATCTGTGCCACAGCCTAAAATAGATGTTTATATTTCTAGCATGTGATGTCTGTTTCCTCAAAATCCATTGCCGACTGCTAAGCAAATTGTACCTATTTTACACTTTTATTGTGGCACTATAACACGTAAATAGCTATTCCACAAATATTTTACAAATAAGCAGATGAGTAGCCAAAAAAGGATAGAAGATTATTCTAGTTTTAACACAATGTTAGTTATAAAAATGACTATATGATAGCCTAGTTTAAAAATAGCAAGATGTCACCAGAAAGTCATATGAATGTTTTTCCAAATGATACAGTCTTTTCTAGTTCAGATAGACTGCTGTTCTTCAGTCACTAAGTCATGTCCAACTCTTTGTGCTGCCATGGACTCAGCACGCCAGGTTCCTCAGTCCTCCACCATTTCCTGGAGTTTGCTCAAGTTCATGCCTATTGAGTGGGTAATGCTATCCAATCATCTAGTTATCTGCCTCCCCTTTATCCTTTTGCCTTCAATCTTTTCCAGAATCAGGGTCTTTTCCAATGGGTCAGCCCTTTGCCTCAGGTAGCCAAAGTACTGGAGATTTAGCACCAGTCCTTCCAAAGAATATTCAGTTTTTATTTCCTGGTTTGATCTCTTTGTAGTCCAAGGGATTCTCAAGGGTCTTCTCCAACACCACAATTAGAAAGATCAATTCTTCAGCACTCAGCCTCCTCTATTGTCCAACCGTCACATTTGCACCTGATTACCAGATAAAAGGGGCTTCCCTGGTGGCTCAGATAGTAAAGAATTCGCCTGCAACACAGGAGACCCCGGTTCAACCCCTGGGTTGGGAAGATCCCTTGGAGGAGGGCAGGGCCACCCACTCCAGTATTCTTGCCTGGAGAATTCCATGGACAGAGGAGCCTGACAGGCTACAGTCCATGGGGTCTCAAAGAGTCAGACACAACTGAGCAACTAACACACACACACACTGGAAAAGAACATAGCTTTGACTACATGGATCTTTATCAATAAAGTGATACCTCTGCTTTTTAATATGCTGTCTAGATTTGTCATAGATTTCCTTCCTAGGAGCAAATGTCTTTTAATCTCATGGCTGCAGTCACCATACATAGTGATTTGGGAGCCCAAGAAAAGAAAATCTGTCACTGCTTCCAGTTTTTCCCCTTCTATTTGCCATGAACTGATAGGATCAGATGCCATGATCTTTGCTTTTTTAATGTTGAGTTTCGAGTCAGCTTTTTCACTCTCGTCTTTCACCCTCATCAAGAGGTTCTTTAGTTTCTCTTCATTTTCTGTCATTAGAGTGGTATCATCTGCATATTTGAGGTTGTTCATATTTCTACCAGCAATCGTGATTCCAGCTTTTGATTCATGCAGCCTAGCATTTCACATGATGCCATCTGCATGTAATTTAAATATGCAGAGTAACAGTTTATAGCCTTGTTGTACTGCTATCCATGTTTGGAACCAGTCAGTTGTTCCATGTCTGGTTATGTTTCTTCTTGACCCACATACAGGTTTCTTAGGAGACAGGTAAGGTGATCTGATACTTCCTTCACTTCAAGAATTTTTTTTTTACAGTTTGTTGTGATCCACCCAGTCAAAGGCTTTAGAGTAGTCAATGAAACAGAAGTAGGTGTTTTTTCTGGAACTCCCTTGCTTTATCCATGATCCAACGAGTGTCGGCAATTTGATCTCTGGTTCCTCTGCCTCTTCGAAGTTCAGATTGTACTTGGCAAGTTTTCCATTTACGTATTGCTAACGCCTAGCTTGAATGATTTTGAGCATATGAAACTAGCACAATTGCATGGTAGTAGTTCGATCCCTGGGTCGGGAAGATCCCCTGGAGAAGGAAATGGCAACCCACTCCAGTATTCTTGCCTGGAGAACCCCATGGATGGAGAAGCCTAGTAGGTTATAGTCCATGGGGTCGCAAAGAGTCAGACACAACTGAGCGACTTCACCTCACCTCATGAACATTCTTTGGTCTTGCCCTTCTTTGAAATGGAATGAAAACTGCCCTTTTCCAGTCCTGTGGCCACTGCTGAGTTTTCCAAATTTGCTGGCATAATGAGTACAGCACTTTCACATCACCATCTTTTAGGATTTGAAATAGCTCAGCTGTAATTCCATCACTTCCACTAGCTTTGTTCCGAATGCTTCCTAAGGCCTACTTGACCTCACACTTCAGGACATCTGACTCTAGGTGAATGACCACACTATTGTGGTTATCTAAGTATTTTGCCACCTCTTCATAAACTCTTCTGCTTCTGTTAGGTCCTTATACTTTCTGTGCTTTATTGTGCCCATCTTTGCATGAAATGTTCCCTTGATATATCCAATTTATTGAAGAAATCTTGTCTTTCCCATTCTGTTCTCTTCCTCTATTTCTTTGCATTGTTCATTTAAGGCTTTCTTGTTGCTCCATGCTATTCTCTTGAACTCTGTGGTCATTTGGGTATATCTTTCCCTTTCTCCCCTGATTTTTGCTTCTATTCTTTCCTCAGCTATTGGTAAGATCTCCTCAGACAATTATTTGCCTTCTTACATTTCTTTCTTTGGAGGATGGTTTTGGTCACCACCTCCTGTACAAAATGTTACAAACCTTGCTCCACAGTTCTTTAGGCACTCGGTCTACCAGATCAAATCCCTTGAATTTATTCATCATCTCCACTGTATAATCATAAGGGATTTGATTTAGGTACACCTGAATGGGTTAGTGGTTTTCCCTACTTTCTTATATTTAAGCCTGAATTTTCAAAGGCGCTCATGATCTGAGTCACAGTTGGCTCCAGTTCTTATTTTTACTGACTATACAGAACTTCTCCATTTTTGGTTATAAAGAATACATTCAATCTAATTTCAATATTGACCATCTGGTGATATCCATGTGTAGAGTTATCTCTTGGGTTGTTGGCACAGGGTGTTTGCTATGACCAGTGTGTTCTCTTGACAAAATTCTGTTAGCTTTGTCCTGCTTCATTTTGTATTCCAAGGCCAAACTTCCCTGTTATTCTAGGAATCTCTTGACTTCCCACTTTTGCATTTTAATCCCCTATGGTGAAAAGTATATCTTTTTTTTTTTTTTTTGGTGTTCTAGAATCTGTTTCAGGTCTTCATAGAAACATAAATTCACCCATTCCCATCCATTTTAGTTCATTGTTTCCTAAGATGTCCAAGTTCAATCTTGCCATCTCCTGCTTGACCATACAACCAACTTACCTTCATTCATGGACCTAACATTTCATGTACCTATGCAATATTGTTCTTTACAGCTCTGGAATTTAATTCCACCATCAGATACATCCATAACTAAGCATCATTTCTACTTTGATCCAGCTGCTTCATTCTTTTTAATTTACTAGTAATTGCCCTCTACTCTTCCCTAGTAGCATACTGGCTACCTTCTGACCTCAGGGCCTCATCTTCTAGTGCTCTATGTTTGCCTTTTCATACTATTCATGAGGTTCTCAAGGCAGGAGTACTGGAGTGAGTTGTCATTTCCTCCTCTGGTAGACCATGTTTAGTCAGAACTCTTCACTATGACCCATCTATCTTGGTTGCCCCTGCACATTATGGCTCATACGTTCCATGAGTTACACAAGCCTCTTTACCATGACAAGGCTGTGATCCATGAGGCAAACAGATAGACTGACAGCATAGCAGTTACTTTGCACTCAACAAGGAAATAGTCTGGTAAGAAAAAGTTCTTTTCTATCTGCCTTTTATAGTTTGATATAAATAGCAACCTCTGAACATAACATTTTGATATAGGGATTGTATGCAGATATCTAACTTTTTACTCTATTTGCTCCAGAGTCCCTGCCATTTACTTTCCTCTCTATAACCTTCATCTATAACTAGATCTTGAATTCTATGTTATTATGAATTTTTCATGTCTGCTCTCTCCCTTGGATTTTACCTAATATGCAGCCTAGTCTCTCTAGACTCTCCTACATCAGCAACTCTACATGATTAGTCCACACATCTACAGAAGGGCTAATACAGGCAAAGATTTCAGTGATTTTCTTCCTCTATTCTGGGATGATATGAGAATGTTAAAATAGTAAGATATTTCATTCAATTCAGTTAAGTTCAGTCCCTCAGTCGTGTCGGACTCTTTGCGACCCCATAAACCGCAGCAGGCCAATCCTGCCTGTCTATCACCAACTCCCAGAGTTTACCCAATCTCATGTCCATTAAGACAGTGATGCCATCCAACCCTCTCATCCTCTGTTGTCCCCTTCTGCTCCTGCCCTCAATCTTTTCCAGCATCAGGGACTTTTCAAATGAGTCACTCTTCGCATTACATGGCGAAAATACTGGAGTTTCAGCTTCAACATCAGTCCTTCCAATAAACACTCAGGACTGATTTCCTTTAGGATGGACTGGTTGGATCTCCTTCCAGTCCAAGGGACTCTCAAGAGTCTTCTCCAACACCTCAGTTCAAAGGCATCAATTCTTTGGCACTCAGCTTTCCTTATAGTCCAACTCTGACATCCATACATAACCATTGGAAAAACCGTAACCTTGACTAGACAGACCTTTGTTGGCAAAGTAATGTCTCTGCTTTTGAATATGCTGTTTAGGTTGCTCATAACTTGGCTTCCAAGGAGTAAGCATCTTTTAATTTCATTGCTGCAGTCACCATCTGCAGTGATTTTGGAGCCCCCAAAAGTAAAGTCTGACACTGTTTCCCCATCTATTTGCCATGAAATGATGGGACCAGATGCAATGATCTTAGTTTTCTGAAAGTTGAGCTTTAAGCCAACTGTTTCACTCTCCTCTTTCACTTTCATCAAGAGGATCTTTAGGTTTTGTTCACCTTCTGCCATAAGGGTGATGTCATCTGCATATCTGAGGTTATTGATAATCCTCCTGGCAATCTTGATTCCAGCTTGTGCTTCCTCCAGCCCAGCATTTCTCATGATGTACTCTGCATAGAAGTTAAATAAGCATTGTGACAGTATATTGATGTACTCCTTTTCCTATTTGGAACCAGTCTGTTGTTCCATGTCCAGTTCTAACTGTTGCTTCCTGATTTGTATACAGGTTCCTCAAGAGGCAGGTCAGGTGATCTGGTATTCCCATCTCTCTCAGAATTGTCCACAGTTTATTGTGATCCACACAGTCAAAAGCTTTGGCATACTCAATAAAGCAGAAATAGATGTTTTTCTGGAACTCTCTTGCTTTTTTGACAATCCAGTGGATGTTGGCAATTTGATCTCTGGTTCCTCTGCCTTTTCTAAAACCAGCTTGAACATCAGGGAGTTCACAGCTCATGTACTGCTGAAGCCTGGCTTGGAGATTTTTAAGCATTACTTTACTAGCATGTGAGATGAGTGCAATTGTGCGGTAATTTGAGCATTCTTTGGCATTTCCTTTCTTTGGGATGGGAATGAAAACTGACCTTTTCCAGTCCTGTGGCCACTGCTGAGTTTTCCAAACTTGCTGGCATATTGAGTGCAGCACTTTCACAGCATCATCTTTCAGAATTTGAAATAGCTCCACTGGAATTCCATCACCTCCACTAGCTTTTTTTATAGTCATGCTTCCTAAGGCCCACTTGACTTCATATTCCAGGATGTCTGGCTCTATGTGAGTGATCACACCATCATGATTATCTGGGTTGTGAAGATCTTTTTTGTACAGTTTTTCTGTGTATTCTTGCCACTTCTTCTTAATATCTTCTGCTTCTCTTAGGTCCATACCATTTCTGTCCTTTATCAAGCCCATCTTTGCATGAAATGTTCCCCTGGTATCTCTAGTTTTCTTGAAGAGATCTCTAGTCCTTCCCATTCTATTGTTTTCCTCTATTTCTTTGCATTGATCACTGAAGAAGGCTTTCTTATCTCTCCTTGCTATTCTTTAGAACTCTGCATTCAGATGCTTATATCTTTCCTTTTCTTCTTTGCTTTTTGCTTCTCTTTTCACAGCTATTTGTAAGGCCTCCTCAGTCATTTTGCTTTTTTGCATTCCTTTTTCTTGTGGATAGTCTTGATCCCTGTCTCCTATAGAATATCATGAACCTCCATCCATAGTTCATCAGGCCTTCTGTCTATCAGATGTAGTCCCTTAAATCTATTTCTCACTTCCACTGTATAATCATAAGGGATTTGATCTAGGTCATACCTGAATGGTCTGGTGGCTTTTCCCACTTTATCCAGTTTAAGTCTGAATTTGGCAATAAACTGTTCATGATCTGAGCCAGTCAGCTCCCAGTCTTGTTTTTGTTGACTGTATAGAGCTTCTCCATCTTTGACTGCAAATAATATAATCAATCTGATTTCAATGTTGACCGTCTGTTGAGCTCCATGTGTAGAGTCTTCTCTTTTGTTGTAGGAAGAGGGTGTTTGTTATGACCAGTGCGTTCTCTTGGCAAAACTCTATTAGCCTTTGCTTTGTTTCATTCTGTACACCAAGGCCAAATTTGCCTGTTACTCCAGGTGTTTCTTGACTTCCTACTTTGCATTCCAGTCCCTTATAATGAAATGGACATCTTTTCTGGTTTTTAGATCTAAAAGATCTTGTAGGTATTCATAGAATTGTTCAACTTCAGCTTATCCAGCATTACTGCTCGGGGCATAGACTTGGATTACTGTGATATTGAATGGTTTGCCTTGGAAACAAACAGGGATTATTCTGTCATTTCTGAGACTGCATCCAAGTACTGCGTTTCGGACTCTTTTGTTGACTATGATGGCTACTCCATTTCTTCCAAGGGGTTCTTGCCCACAGTAGTAGATATAATGGTCATATGAGTTAAATTCACCCATTTCAGTCCATTTTAGTTCACTGATTCCTAGAATGTCAAAATTCACTCTTGCCATCTCCTGTTTGACCACTTCCAATTTGCCTTGATTCATGGACCAATCATTCCCAGGTTCCTATGCAATATTGTTCTTTATAGCATCAGACCCTGCTTCTATCACCCGTCACAGCCACAACTGGGTATTGTTCTTGCTTTGGCTCCATCCGTTCATTCTTTCTGGAGTTATTTCTCCTCTGATCTCCAGTAGCATATTGGGCACCTACTGACCTGGGGAGTTCCTCTTTCAGTGTCTTATCTTTTTGCCTTTTGATACTGTTCATGGGGACCTCAAAGCAAGAATACTGAAGTGGTTTGCCATTCCCTTCTCCAGTGGACCACATTCTGTCAGACCTCTCCACCAGGACCTGTCCATCTTGGGTTATATACATAGTCTGTCTTGATAAGTCATAGTGGAGGTTTAATAATATGTTTGTTGATTAAAAATTTTATAGTTTTTGATTATGAATCTGATCAACTGTGTTTGATCTATTTCTTTTTGATTTGTAGATTAATATTGAAAATAAAAATTTGAAAATAATTATATATGTTTATATTTCATGGGTCATAAATATAAAATGAATCCCACTATCATTATATCAATGTTTTATTTATGAAAGGCCTCATTTAGGTTAAAATGCTGTATTTTGAGAGATTCTTGGCAAGATTATTTCTAAGAAAAAATAAAAACCATGGGGGAAAAACCATAGGCTTTTCTCATAAAAAAGCCTAAGTTCTCATTTTTGAATGCTTTCCTTACTATGCCCTTCTCACCTTCCTTTACTCATTGCATATAAAAACTAAATTTTCACTACAATATCAACCTTATTTTCATACTATCTAATTCATTTTTTTATTCTCTGTTAGTTCATGCAGCTAATATCTTACTATGCATTGCTTCACAGTCTACTGATTAAAAATATTCATCTTTGTATATATCAATCAATTTTATTTTGTTCCATGTTGTCTCCTCTTCTATCACATTTAAATCATTGCATGTTTTGATGAAGGTCAAAAATTGATGTTTCTCTACAAAAATTTAAGAAAAGCTAAAATTCTGTATGTTAATCAACTGCATGTAACAGAACAACATAAAATTCCATTATGAAAACATTCTATAGTTGTTTAAAAATAAAAGTTATTTCCAGAAATGTATAAAAGTTGAATATAAAAATACAATTTAATCTGTCCATGACCTTGAGCAGGCATGAAGTCTTTGTGGTTAGGCTAGAGAGGTTATATTTGTCTTTCTATCTCTAACACTAGGTGTAATACTAATATAAGTATTTAATAATATTTTCCTAATATATAGGTCAAAGATGACTGTTAGTTTGAATAAAAATTATTTTAATTTCATTAATTTGCCCAGATTAAATTTAATCTTTTCTTAGGATGATTTATTGGAGTGATATATCTTTGTTATTTGATTTACTACTGCTTCAAATTGTTAGGTAAACCTTTCATATTTAAGTTCCCATGGTTAACACTGATATGTTCTGTGAATTAATTTTAACATGCAGTTCAAGATTGTTATTATATAAATGTCTTATGAAAATAAGAATAGTATAGAGAATTATGAGTAGATTATTTTAAAAGTTAACTATTGGGGCAAAATATTATTGTAAAACAACTATGTTATTTGTATTGGTAATATATTATTCAAGAGAACCATTTTTTAGTTAATGAAAAGCCTATCACCTATATTTACATGTAAGCAACCAAATTTCTTTGATATTCATATCTGTGTGTTCATGTATTTTGTATGTAATTCTGTTGCTATATGCCTAACTATAGTTCTTACTAATTGTAGATTTTAATATTTTGATAATTTAAAAAATACTAGTTATTAATTCAGTCCAATAAACTCTTCTTTATTTTTCCTAATTATTAATCTATTTTTGTTTTATTTAAAAGTCTTTCCTTATTCCAGGTCACAAAAATATTTCCTGGTACTTTTATTTACAATTAATTTTTGACATTTACACATGAAATTTTGGATGTATGTATATGTATATAAACATATATACATATATTATAAAAATATTTATACATATATTTTGATATATATACACAGTATATATGAAATTAATTTTTGTGTATGGTATGAAGAACATGGCTTATATTTTTGTTTGTTTTCATTATGAGTATATAATTGACTTAGCACAATTTTCAGGAAACAATACTTTATTTCACCTCTGTTTTTTACAAATCAAATAGCTATTTCTCTGTGCTTCTTTTTCTGAACTCTCTATTTTGTTTCACTGACCTGTTTATTAGCCCTTGAACTAATATCAAACATTCTTAAACACTATAGTTTTACAGTAAGTCATGACATCCAATAGTAGTAGTTCAGCTTTTGCTTCATAGTAATTTATTTCTTAAAATCAGCAATAGACACGTGGCAACTTTCTTAAATTTAATACATTAATATAATATACATAATTTAATTGAAATATATAAATATTACAATTAATTTTACACAAAATATTTTGTTTTTTATTATCAAGCATTGACATGCTTTTCTTATTACAGCATAGAAGGACAACTGTAAATAACATGGTGTTTAATTTTATGAGAAAGCAACAGTACCATGTTCCTTCCTATCATACTCCTTCTACAAAATACTTTATTTCTTGGATGATATCTACCATGAAGCCAATCAATTTCCTATCTGTTTTTTTCTGGGATTTTGTTTTTCACTGAATGCAGAAGAAGGTACTGTGATGGGATAACTCTTTGGAACTACATCTTAGAGATAATGCTGACTTTTCTGATTTGAGGGGCTTGTGTTTCTTATCTAAGAAAAAGGAGAAATATTTTGAATCTACTAACTGTCTGCTTTTTCTGTATTTGATAGTGAGCATTCATGGAACACTGATTGCTCTCACTTAATGTTCAATTTAATTTTTCTCATGAAAATCCTTTCTAGAATATAATCACACATTTATTGTCAACTATGCTATCATATTATCACTGAGAATATTTTATTTGAAAGTTGAGGGAAGTTTTATTAGTTTTCTACTGCTCTATTTTTACTTATATATTTTTAAGATATTAATGTATCTACTTGTAATATTTTAACTGTATTATATGTGATTTAAAATTTTACTTTAGACTATTCTTTGAAGGTTATTTTTGTGTTAACATTCTTTGATAGGAAGGTAGTTTTTGTTTTCAATATTAAATTTTTAATGTCTTTTTTTCTTCATCTTCATCTTATATTTAAATCATGGCAGTGGTAGTGTTAAACAAGAAGCAAGAATATGTATTTTGGAGTCACACAGAACTTTGTTGAATTCTAATTCTTCCAAAAAACAAATAGGATGGCAACCACTTAACTTCTCTAAACCTTATGGAAAATAGAATATAAAAAGGCTGTTTCATAGTGTTTCCTGGTTTAAATTTGTAAAACTAACTCAGTACCTGGCATGCACAAAAAGTTTTTAATAAACATTTGTGATGATATATTAAAATACTGACTTCTATAACTTTGTCTTTATATTTATATTATTATTCAGTACCTCATTTTCTCCTTCCCCAACTCTGTGAGAAGGATTATCCTTTATCAAGGTGAATGTCAATCAAAGTGTAACTCATATTTCTTTCACAGTTAAGCTTCTTAAAATAGCAGTCAATATGGGCTGGCTTTCTATATTTCCTCTTTTCCTATTTTTGCTAATAATCACTAAATTTGATTTGTCACCTCACTGAAGTTACTCAGGACAAGGTGACATTCTAATTGCTAGATCCATGGATTAAGTTTAAGTATTCACATTATCTTTTAATGTCAGTATAATTTGGAAAAACTGTCAACTCATTAAAAATTTAGTAAAACTAATTGAGAGTCCACATAAACTATGAAAAAGAACATGGCTTTGGTTTCTGGCTTTTCCATTTACTGTGTAACTTCTAGCATAAGTTATTTCTCTCTGTAGGCCTTTGATTTCTCTATTTGCAAAATAGAATAAAAATTAAGTCATATATAGATTTATGGGTTATTAGGAACACAGGATGATAAATGTTGGACATTTGATTAATAGTGCAAATTTAGTAATTAGTAGCATTTAACATCAAATGGGCCTTATGAAGTATCACTACAAACAAAGCTAGTGGAGGTGATAGAATTCCAATTGAGCTATTTCAAATCCTAAAACATGATGCTGTGAAAGTGCTGTACTCAATATGCCAGCAAATTTGGAAAACTCAGCAGTGGCCACAGGACTGGAAAAGGTCAGTTTTCATTCCCATCCCAAAGATAGGCAATGCCAAAAAATGCTCAAATTACCACACAATTGCACTCATCTCACACATTAGCAAAGTAATGCTCAAAATTCTCCAAGCCAGGCTTTAACAATACGTGAACCATGAACTTCCAGATGTTCAAGCTGGCTTTAGAAAAGACAAAGGAACCAGAGATCAAATTGCCAACATCCCCTGGATCATCAAAAAAGCAAGAGAGTTCCAGAAAAACATCTATTTTTGATTTATTGACTTTGCCAAAGCCTTTGACTGTGTGGATCACAATAAACTGTAGAAAATTCTGAAAGAGATGGGAATACCAGACTACCTGATCTGCCTTTTTGGAAACCTGTATACAAATCAGGAAGCAACAGTTAGAACTGGACATGGAAAAACAAACTGGTTCCAAATAGGAAAAGGAGTATGTCAAGGCTGTATATTGTCACCATGCTTATTTAACTTATATGCAGAGTACATCATGAGAAACGCTGGGCTGGTGGAAGCACAAGCTGGAATCAAGGCTGCCAGGAGGAATATCAGTAACCTCAGATATGCAGATGACACCACCCTTATGGCAGAAAGTGAAGAAGAACTAAAGGGCCTCTTGATGAAAGTGAAAGAGGAGAGTGAAAAGGTTGGCTTAAAGCTCAACTTTCAGAAAACTAAAATTATAGCATCTGGTCCCATCACTTCATGGCAAATAAGATGCAGAAGCAATGGAAACAGTGGCTGACTTTATTTTGGGGGGGTCCAAAATCCTTGCAGATGGTGACTGCAGCCATGAAATTAAAAGACGCTTACTCCTTGGAAGGAAAGTTATAAGGACCTAGACAGCATATTAAAAAGCAAAGACATTACTTTGCCAACAAGGGTCTGTCTAGTCAAGGCTATGGTTTTTCCAGTAGTCATATATGGATGGAGAAGGAAATGGCAACCCACTCCAGTGCTCTTGCCTGGGGAATCCCAGGTATGGGGGAGCCTGGTGGGCTGCTGGTTATGGGGTCGCACAGAGTCGGAGATGACTGAAGCAACTTAACAGCAGCAGCATGTATGGATATGAGAGTTGGACTATAAAGAAAGCTGAGTGCTGAAGAATTGATGCTTTTGAACTGTGGTTTTGGAGAAGTCTCTTTAGAGTCCCTTGGACTGCAAAGACATTCAACCAATCCATTCTAAAGGAAATCAGTCCTGGGTGTTCATTGGAAGCACTGATGTTGAAGCTGAAACTCCAATACTTTGGCCACCTGATGGGAAGAGCTGACTCATTTGAAAAGATCCTGATGCTGAGAAAGATTGAGGGCAGGAGGAGAAGGGGATGACAGAGGATGAGATGTTTTGATGTCATCACTGACTCAATTGACATGAGACTTGGTAAACTCCGGGAGTTGGTGATGGACACAGAGGCTGGCATGCTGCGGTCAATGGGGTCGCAAAGAGTTGGACATGACTGAGCGAATGAACTGAACTGAATTGAACATTATTTTATTACTTAAAATACTTCTGCTGATTTGAAATGCAAGCAGCCAAATAAAGTATTTTTTGATATAAATATTTTAATTTTAGAGAGATGTTTAAGCTTTGCTTTCAAGAAAATATGATTGTCCTTGTTAGCTAAAATTAAATTAATCCACATATGTACATGTGGTAATATCACATTTGATTTAATACATTTACAGCAATAATATGTACCCAATGGTTCAGGGACTATAATGAGTTTAGATGCAAAAAATTATTCAGTATTGTGTTAAGACTATATAAATATAAATTTAGTTGCAATTGAGACAGGATATTATATATGGAAATGCGTTTTTACCCAAGAAAATTAATGTTAATACAGTGATCTAATTTTATGATCAATAAGGTAGTTAATCTTTTATTAACTGTAACAGAACATAAAGCATTTATTTAATATCTTATGTTTTCCTCTTCAAATATCTTTTCTGAAAAAAATGACAAAGTAATTTTCTATGACTAGCTTCTTTTCCCAGTTGTTTTCTATCAGACAGGATACAATTGGAAACACAAACAGAAAGAATTGAATATAAGAAGAGAGTTTTAAAAGGCCTAAAGAGATGAAACCAGCCAATAAGAGAAGTAATTCAAAAACTATTTAGTATACGAGGGAACTACAGCTCCAAAAAAAAAAACAAAACGCTGGGGAGGGTTGGGATATTCAGAATGTAGGACACACTGACTGTTGTGCAATGAAGAATGCTGATATATGGAAGGGGGTGGCACCTTGTGGACACTGGAGTAAAGGAGGTGGGTCACTCAGCAGATGCTGATTCCATAGAGGATGAACTACATGACCACTGCTAGGTTCCCCAAGGAAGAACTGCTTTCAGTATCAAAGCTGGGAAAATCAGAGAAATGCAACCATTTCCATAGTTGCTGTCAGGAGCAAAAAAGAGAAAGGGAGAAAGAAGGCCACTTTTCCACTTCTTCTCTCACCTAAGGTTCCTAATATTCAGAACTAGTCAGGAAGGCACCTGTCATAGAAGTCTGAAGACAGTATGGAAGCATGGGGTTGGGGATGATGAACAACCAACAAATAACTGGCTCCTTCCAGTTATTTTTGCCTTCTTTTGTTTATTTTAGATTTTTCCTTTTTATTTTCCCTTGTGGTGGTTCACTGCAAAGTGGTCAGAATGAATGTAAGTATATTGCATTAAATTAGAATAAACACTACCTAGAAAGCTAGGCTGGGTGCAAAGATGAATGGTCATCAAGCAAGTCTATGTTTATAGACTTTATCTGGCATGTGATTATGAGTTATTAAAGGATTATAAATAGCAAAGCAAGATAGTACCAAGGTCAAGTGTTCATGAATTGTCACTTTAGGAGGCCTGTGGAGAAGACTTTAAGATTATAGGCATGTAAAACTAGAAGCAGAAGGACTTTAAGTCTATCAAAAGAGTTTTGATAAAAGAAGATGAGGGTCTAAATTAAAGCAGAGCTAATGGGAATGAAGGCTTTCCCAATGGTTCAGCTATAAAAGAATCTACCTACAATGCAGGAGATGCAAGTTTGATCCCTGGGTTGGGAAGATCCCCTGGAAAGGAAACGGCAACCCACTCCAGTATTCTTGCCTGGGAAATCCTATGGATAAATGAATCTGGCAAGTTACAGTCCATGAGGTTGCAAAAGAGTTATAAAGACCTAGAGACTAAATAACAACAACAATGGTAATAGAGATCAGTATCTAGATTTGAAATCTATTTTATATACTTTGCTTTCTATTTTAATGTATAACATTCTATTAGAATTAGAATACACAACATTTTTCTTTATTGTATTGCCCTACATTTCTATGTGGTAAAACACTATAGCCATTCCAGAGCATACCTCAGAGATACTGTGGATTTTGTTCTAGTTCATTACAACAAAGTTAATACTGCAATAAAGCGAACCACATGAATTATTTTGTTTCACAGTACATATAAGAGTTACGTTTACACTACACTCTAGTCTATTCATTTTATGAGAGCATTCTGCCTAAAAAAATATACACACCTTAATTTTAAAATACCTTGTTGCTAAAAAATCCTAACCATCCTCTGAGCCTTCAGCAAATAGAAGTAGTATCAAAGATCATTAGCCATCATAAAACATATTAATGATTAAAAAGTTTGAAACATTGCAAGAATTACCAAGATCTGACACAGAGACACAAAGGGAGCAAATAGTGTCAGAAAAAATGAGGCCAACAGATTTGCTTGACAGAGTTACAACAAACCTTCTGGTATCTACAAAGTGTGATAAAGCAAAACACAATAAAATGAGCTGTGCTTGTAACATAGCTTTTTTTTTTTGTAACATAGCTTTAAAAATGTTTTGGTTCATTTCTATCTTGTTAAAGATAATAAGAACATATGTGCTTTAACACTAATAATTCTAAAATTTATCTTAAATTTAAAAAAAGAATCTACTTCCCCTTCTCAAATTTTGAGAGCCTCATCTTTGTTATGTCATTATTCCAGAGCCTATGCATGCATTGTGAAGGCAAACAATTTCTCCATCCTGGTAGTGCTTATAATCTAGTAAGAACAGATGGACAATAAATAAGGAAACAGATTAAACAGATTGTGATAAGTGCTTTGTGTCATTGTTAGACTTTGGACATCTATGAATCAACATATATTTTAAAAATATCACTCTGGTGATAGAGTTGAAGGTTTACTGGGAGAGGGGGCAAATGATGGTGACTTGGGTTATGGAAGAAGCTGAGGAAGTAGTGAGGAACCATGACATTTGGAAATACTGTGACATTAAAGATTCTACTGATTTATTAGATACATGAAAATTTGTGAGATAGATATCAAGGAAAGCTATAGAGCTTTTGGATTACACAGCAATAAGACGAGAATTTAGTGAAGAGACTAAGGAAGGGACAGACTTTTGAACTGAGGGATTCTCTGAGGGTTCGGATGGTAAGGAATCTGTCTGCATTGTAGGAAACCTAGGTTCAATCCCTGGGTCAGAAAAGATCCCTGGAGGAGGGAGTGGCTGCCCACTCCAGTATTCTTACCTGGAAAATCCCACGGACACAAGAGCCTGCTGGGCTACAGTTCATGGGCTTGCAAAGGGTTGGACACTACTAAGTAACTAACACTTTTGCTTTCAGTCACTATAGGAAACAGAAGGGGAAGAAAGAAACCTGCTGGATGTCATAATAGCAAATGGAAACACTGATTTATTCCATGAAGTCCAGCCCCAGTGTTATCACTTAACATATTGATGCTAATTAGATGAGCCTGGGCAGGTTAATCATCAAAATAATTATGGTAAAAATAAATACTCAGCATGTGCTAGGCACTGTGCTAAATTTTCATAAGCATTTTCCCACTTAATCTTCACAATATGACAATGGGATAACTCCTAGTATCACCTTATGTTTTCCTTGATTATATTCATTGCCATTAATTTAAGAAAATTTTATGCAAGCCACCAATTATTTAAGAAGCATATGCACTGACATTTTAATTGACTTTCTGGTAATTTAAATTTCTATCAGTTTTGCATAAATTACCAAATAATTATTTTAGTACTTTTCATTAGAGTCATTAATATAAAGTAACAAGTTAGTTATTTCATTCTCTCTGTTACTGCTAACTCATTAAAGTATGAAATATCATTAATGTTTCTGACTCTTTTAAGAGGAAATGCTTAAATAATGTTTTCATCTAAAAGCAGGCATAAGAAGTGATAGGACCTCTTGCTTTAAGTGTGTGAATTTTAGAATATTCCACAGTTCCTGATGAGTGTTTGCTTGGTAAGTAACAAAAGGCTAAAATATGATTAGGGGTGCATGTGGGATTACGGGAAAGGTAGAACAGGGGTTATACCTTAGAAACTATTAAGAGTAAGATGAAAAGCAACATGCTCTGCCGTTCTGTCAAATGAGAGAATTTAGTGGAACAATGGCTGTAAAGCAGTTCATGACAAAACAGTCACCAAATACAAATGTGAAATAGAGGAAATGCTATGATTTTTTTCATGAAACTAAATGTGTTAAAGGGAAGTTATTGTTCTTTAATCTGAATTTACTTGCAGTTTTAAACATCAAGTCTATGGTGAGAGACAATATTGTTGTGATAGCATACCACAAAGTAGCTGTGTAGCAAAATTAATATATTTCAACACTTAATTGGCCAATCCTCAAATTTTAAATTTTATAAAAAATCATATCTGAAGGAAACTTGAAAGAAAAAAAGTGAAAAGTGAAGTCGCTCAGTTGTGTCCGACTCTTTGCGACCCTATGGACTGTAGCCTACTGGGATTCTCCAAGCAAGAAAACTGGAGTGGGTTACCATTTCCTTCTCCAGGAGATCTTCCCGACCCAGGGATCGAACCTGGGTCTTCCGTATTGGAGGCAGACGCTTTAACCTCTGAGCCACATTGCATAATTCAAGGACTTAACCCTGACATATGTGTTTGCCAATCTTATTTAGTTTTCCTAATAGGGAAATATCTTTGTTAACCACTAATAATCTTTGCCATAAAGGTATTAACATATATAGATGGTGATCCCCCGTTACTTTCCTGGCATTTAATTTAATGACTTCATGATTATTATACTGTTTTTATCAGCCTGAACTACTTAAAGCTACTATGTGGGTAAAATCATGTTTTTATCTATTCCAAATATTTGTTAAGAAACTTATATGGGCACTGTGAAGAAAAAAATGAATTATGTATTCATTTTGCCCTCATGGAAAAGTCATTTCCCCTATGGGAAAATCATAGGGAAAGTGAAATAGACTGGAGTTGGGAGTTACAGGCCTATATCTTTGCTCCACTGCCTATCAGCTGTCTTGATTTCTGATCAATTCTGAGCTGTGATTTCTTCAGTTTCAAGTCAGGGAAAACAAAACTATACTTTTGTATTCTTTTCAAAGGAACATAAAATGTCATTCACTATGTAACCTTATATAACAATAAGAAGGAAATATAATTGACAAAGCAATAAAACAATATATGAAAAACTGTTTCTCAAATATCTGAATTCCATGGAAAAATATGCTTATCCATACAAAAGAATATACTTATAGTACATAGAAAATGTATTTTTATATATGCTTAAAATATGTGTATATTAACATATAATTAATAATTTATATTTGATACAAATCATATTAGCTTCACCTGAAGTGTTTTAAAATTACATAGTTATTTCCTAAAAGATGTTTCAAATATATTTACATAAAATATATAGTCTCCCTTTAACTCTTGATATTAATAACATGATAAAAAATAACTCTGAATAAGAGATTCTAAACAGACCACTTGAATTTTTTTAACAATCAACATTTCTTTACAGTCTTATGATTCTTTAAAGCACTGTTCCAAGAACACAATTATTGTATTGAAAAGGAAAATATTATGATGTTTTCACATTCTCCTATCATTCCAGTTTATTAATTTAACCATGTAAGTGAGCCTCTTAACATGGAATGCTTTGCAGAAATCACTAGTGATAAACTATTGAGTACCAAGTACTGCCTTCAGGAAGTTTTTGCCCAAGGAGAAAGAGAATGCATAATAACTAATCACACATAAATATTAAATTATAAAATGAAGTCTTGTAAAGAAAAGTAACTAATGGGATTCATAACTGAAAGTTTATTTTCAAATCAATCATGCAATGTATCACAGAAGGGAGTAAAACAAGTTACTGGAAATCCTCATAATGGTACAACTATTCAGAAAATAAGTTTAAAAACACATATTTCCTCACTTACTGAAATGAAAAAGAAGACTAAGTCTCCCATTATGCAACATGTCACTACATGCTGAGTATTTAAAGATAATTTCAGAAAACTTTCTTTTTATAAATGGGAAAAAATCTTCAAATTGTTCTTCTCTATCATGGAAAATTTAATGATAAAGGTTCTAAATATTGTCTAAATTATTGGATTATTTAATGTATCTGAAGATGAATAAAAATCTGACATTGCATGTAAAATAATGTGAGTATGTACATTTGTACTTCGGCTATTTACTATTTAGATTTAATTCATGTACCAAGGACAATGGGACAACGAACAGGGTGTTCACTAAAAAATGGGACACAAAAACATGGCAATAGTCTTGGACCTGGTTCTATTGTGAACTTGATCGTGTTGTTTAATATATCCCAGTCCCTTTTGCCTTCTAATCTGAGGATAAAATTGCATGTTTTACCTACAGAGAGAGGTTTTTAAAACATTATATTCAAGTAAATGCTGCATCAATAGGTTCTGTATCTACTTATTTTATATGATGTCACAGGGGTTTCTGTAACTTAGAGTGGTCACTAGGTCCCATAGGACCTTTATTTTCATTTGTAGAATAAGTTAATATTTTAGCTACATTTAAAAATGCTTATTTCAAAGCCCAAAAAGAGAGCTATGCGTTGGTTTCCTATTATTGATGCAACAAATTACTGTAAACTTAGTAGTCTAAGCAACAGAAAATCACTATATTGCAGTCTGGAGGACTGAAGTTCAAAGTGAATTTAACTGGGCTGAACTCAACGTGTCAGCAGGACTGCATTTCTTACGGAGACTTTAGGAGAAAATCTGTTCCTTAGCTTTTTGAGCTTGTAGAAGCTGCTTGTCCTTCTTTGGCTTGTGTGCCTGTTCTAGCTTCACAGTCAGAAACTGCATCAACCAAAGCTCTGCTTTCACTGTCTCCTCTCCTACTCTATCTTTGATCCTCCTACCTTCCTTTGATAAGGACACTTGTGAATACTTTGACCCATCCAGATAACCTAGGATAATTTCCTATTATTAAGATTTTAACTTAATCACATCTATAAAGTTCTTTTGTCATATAAGGTGATGTATTTAAATATTCCAAGGATTAAAGCCCCAGCAATTTTGGAGTGCCATAATTCATAGTATAATATCATATATACCATCATAGTCTGATTATAAGGCAAAATATGTTTTCAGACTTCTTTGTTGTTGTTGCAAAATCATTTGCCTTTTGTTTTCCCTGACAATCTTTCTTTCTTTTCTTAAAGATACTCTGAGCATTTAAAGTGTAGAATACTTTATTTTTACATCTTTAAACTAAGAAATAATGTTGAAAAACTATAGAAAATTAGTTAACAACTAATTAATTACCAAATTACCCAGAAATTGTAGCACTACATATATTCTCAAGAGAAATACACATAAATGCTTACAAAACATGTAATACATGTGTATGGCAATATTATTTCATAAAGACTCAACTGGATAAAAAAGTCCACTAACAATAGAATGGATAAATAAAAGTATATTCATAAAATGGAATCCAATATAGCAATGAAAGTTAAGTTCCATACTACTGCTACAATAATACAAAGGTAATGTTGAGTTAAAGAAGCCAGAGGCAAAATAATTATATGATTTCATTTAGATAAAAGATTTAAGACCCAGAAAACAGATTTGTTTGATTGGAAGTCAGGCAGTGGTTGATATCCTTGGGACGGAGATAGTACTGAGTCACAGGGAGCACAACTGACACTCAGTATTGCTTGCAGTGTTTTATTTCTTAATTTGAAACATGTATAATCAGTGATAATTCAGTAGCATATATACTTCTGTCTTGTATAACCATCTGCATGGATACTGTAGTTCATTAAATATATTTATTATCAAAAAACAAGATTATAATATTAGATTATAAAAATATATTATTTCATAAAATTATTAATCAAGTATATTCTGGTTTATAATGATATATTGTTTTAAAAATGAGAATACCAAAAGCCTGAGGGTAAAAAGATGATCCCGCCCAATTCTAATAAAAGAAAGTTGTAGATTTATTACTATTAAATAAAATAAATTTTAAGATCAACTCATTTCAGAAACAGAGTGACAACAAAATGTCTAGTTCACTGAGAAATATAATAATAATTTAAACTTACAAATACCTAATAATGGAGCCCCCAAAGTATATTTTGAAATAGATGTATTTACAAAGAAAAATATAAAAAATTACAGTCCTATTGGGAGATTTAAGCATATCTTTTTCAGTGTCTAGTAACAGCATTTACAAATAGTACAGAGATTATCTGAATAAGATTAACAAATGTATCCAAAAGATATACTGAATACTGCAACTAGCCCCTGATATATACCTATTATGACAGGCAGAAAAATGATCTCAGAATAATGTTCCCTCTGCACTTGTGAATATGCTATATCACAAGATGAAAGAAGCTTTAATAATGGAATTAAGATTACAGATATTATAATAGGAAGATATTTGAATTATCAATTTGGACACAAATCTAATTACATGAGCATTTAAAAGCAGAGAACTCTCCAACTAGATGTAGAAGAGTCAGAAAACTTCTTCCATCTGGAGACAGACGAGGGAGTGGCAGAGAGATGAGGTAGAAAGGGAAACTGAAGAATTTGAAGAATGAGAACCTGGACTGCCATTTCTCACTCTTGAGATGGATGAAGGTAGCCACAAATCAATAAATGCTTGCAATTTCTAAAAGCTGAGAATGACCCCAAGCCAATAGCCAGCAAGGAATGAGGTCCTTAGTTCTACAACTTCATGAAACTGACTTCTGGCAACAGCCCTCTGAATTTGGAAGTGGAAGCAGACATAACTTCAGAGTTTTCAGAAAGCAAAGCATCCAAGTTGACATCATGATTTCACCCTTGTGAGACTATAAGCAGAGAATCAGTTAATTTACACCTACTTAGACACATGTAACTGTGAGATAATAATGTGTTAAGTATGTGTTAACTTGAATTAGGAATAGGAAAATAATATGCTGTCCTTTATAAGAAAATTAAGTACATAATCAAAAGTTCCAATATCTACCATAAAGAAAATTTGAATGAATTTTAAATTCATACAGAAAATTTTATCTGACTATAATACAAATGTAATACAAACACATTGGTTTTATATATATATATATATACTTAAAGAAATCCATGTTTAAAATTTAAGAGATGTATTTCTAACCACAGAACAAAGAGGAAATCACAAAGGAATTTAGAAAAAAAAGTTCAAAAAAGTCCCTTTGGGGGCATAGTTTATGAAGCAAAAAGAGAAAAAAATAAAGCCAATGCTTATATGATCTAGAGAAATTGCTATGTGATTGTTCAAGAGTGGATTCTTTTGTATTTAAAAAAGAAAATTTGGCTGCACAGATCAGAGTGTAGGATCTTAGTTCCTGACCAGGGATCAAACCCACTTCCCCTAAAGCAGAACCACCAAGTCTTAACCACTGGACTACCAGGAAAATCCCAAAAGTGGACTTTCATAAAGCTGTTGATGAAGACATACTGAATAAAGTACATAGAACCCAAATGTTCATCAACAGTGAGTGAATCAATTAATTGTGGTATATTTATTGCAATAGATTCCTATATAATAGTGGTTCTCAAAATGTGAACCATGTATCCTTGAAAACTGAGACATTTTCAGGGACTTCATAAGATTAAAACTATTTCTATAATACTGTTGAAAGAAAAGTGAAAGTGTTAGTTGCTCAGTCATGTCCCATTCTTTGTGACCCCATGATGGTTTATGGAATTCTCGAGGCAAGAATATTAGAGTGAGTAGCCATTCCCTTCTCCAGGGTATCTTCCTGACCTGGGTCTCCCGCACTGCAGGCAAATTCTTTACCATGTGAGCCACCAGGGAAGCCCCATAATACTACTGAGGCATTTTTCACTTTTTTTGTCTGTGTTGACATTTGCCCTCATGTACAATAGTAATGATGGGTATAAAACTGCTGGTGCGTTAACAGAAGTCAGTAACTTCAAACTGTATTTGTAATTATTAGTCATTGTTTTCTTTAGTGCCGCACACTTGTAGTGCAAAAAAAAGAAAGAAAAGAAACCCAGTTGTTCCTAAGAATGTTCCTGTTAAAGCTATAACTAATTATTTTATTAAATGTCCATCCTGTAACACTGTTTTTAACAACCTGTGTGATAAAATGGAAAAAAAAAATGAAACAAACACAAAACTTCCTTATGCCTACCAAAATATGATGGTGGCTGGAGGAAAAACAGTTTGAGTTGTCAGCAGACTTAGCCACATTTTCCCATGGAACAACATTTTTATTTGAAAGAATGACTAACAGGTAAACTATGGTTAATCACACTTAGGCATTTGTTATCTATTTCCCCCGAGGCCTGGCGTGCTGCGATTCATGCGGTCCAAAGAGTCGGACATGACTGAGCGACTGAACTGAGCTGAGCTGAACTTGCCCCTCCAAAAAGAGAAAAAGAACCTCACTTGTTACTTCAAGAAAAACAACTGGCAGATTTGCTGTCAATGATGAAATCTGAGTTTTCAATTAAAATCTTAAAATCTTAGAAAACTTTAATCTACAACTATAAGCTTTAGAACTTCACCAAATTTAAAGACTTTTATGGTTAGTTCAATAGAAATAAAAATAAAGGTGATTTTAAAGTATTTTATAGTGAAATAGATCAATATGTATCAATACTTGGAAGATCTCTAACTCAGTGAACCAATATATTTCAAATGACCAATGTATACATAATGTTAAAAATGCATGAGTAAATATAATCTATTACAATAGCAAGGTGAACCAAAGGAATTTAATGTTACAGAGTAAAAAAATGAATTGATTCAGTTTGAATTCAATATTATAACTGTCAAATTTTTGTGTAGTATCAAAGAGTAACCATTTTTACATGCAAAAGTTATTAGAACACTCTTCCCTTTTAAAACTAAATATCTAACTGAAATTACATTACTTCATACCCATCAAACAAAATAATGTATTGCAAAATATTCAATAAAGGAGCAGATATGATAATCTAGCCATTTTCTACTAATAGGCCAAACATTAAAGAGATTTGCAAAAATAGAGTACAATGTATTCTCATTTTTTGTTTCAGAGAAAGCTATTTAATATTAAGATATTACTTATGTCAACATGTAATGGCCTTATTCTGGATATTTTAAAATAAAGTAATCAATGTACATTTTAAAATGTTTCTCATTTTTACTTAAATAGAGTAAATATTGATACATCAAACCCATAGTATCTCTGGGGTTCTTAGTAAATTTTTAGAGTAAATAAATCCGAGACAAACAAGAACTTATACTATTCAGAAATAAAAATGTATTGTAATTTCAGTACAGACTAATCCTGCCTATATAATGCTGGGCAAAAATAGCAAGTATATTAAAAAATAGTATAATTCTATTGCATAAAATTTTCAATTCTTACTCTTATATTAAGAATAAAAAATGGGAATGTGATGTAAAAGGCAATTCATAGCAAAAATTTTAAATAATTCATCTTCACTAGTTTTAGAAAAATTACATCCCATGAATGTGCTTTTTCTTATTTTTAATTTTTCTTTTCTGGTTTATAAAGTGTCAATTGTAAATTATCTTTTATATAATTGAGCTTATAATTATATGCAATAAATTATTAGCAAAATAACTAGTGAATTATGGGCAAAATATCAGACAAATATTTGTTATGCAAAACTATGAATTATTAACCAAAAATAATTTGCAACTATTAGCTTTAATAGAACCTCCTAGAGTCTGTTAAAACAAAATCACTTTTCACTTGTGGACATTTCAGTTTCATAGTTTCATATTTATATCACATTTCTTCTTTCAATATCAAATTTCTCTAAATATTTCCCACTCTTTATATATATTTTAAACAATCAGGAAAATGATCTGGCAAAAATGTCTTCTAAATGTTGTTAAAATCAACAATTAAAATGCACACAGAAAATCCATAGCCTCATAACTTATTTCCCAAAGTCTGAATTGATCAATATCCTAATATAAATGATATATATAATAGATATGGTAAACAGTAATAATACACAAACATAAATATGTTTATATATACTTATAGTAATTATTTTATATAAATGATATGTTCAAATCAACGTCATAAATTCACACCACACACACACTTATACAAAACTTGGGGATCTGATAAAAATGACTTTTAATACTCTTTCAGTTCTATTAGGTAAAATGTCTATAACTAACAGTTAATTCCATTTATGTTTTAGGTTAACAGGATTCCATCTGCCACCACCAGTAACAAGTACCAAATCTGTATTCTCACTACGTTTGACCAGTGATTTTGCAGTTAGTGCTCATGGATTTAAAGTATACTATGAAGGTAAGTGATGGTAATATAAAAAGACCATTGCCCAACTTAATGTAATAAAACCAAAATTGTCCAGGGTAAAAATAGAAGAAAAATCACCAGGACAGAAGATACAGCTCATCATGTTATATCAAATCCTATACCAAGATTCACCTTCTCGATAATCATCAATACATAATACAAAGCTACACTTAGTATGCTTTAATGCTTCATTGCAATGTGCCTAGACGGACAAAAAGTTTTCCCTTAAAAATCTTAGGAGATGAAACCATGGCATCATTATAGGTTTTAACTTTAATGAAAGAGAACAAAACGGGTCAGTGAAAGGAAACTAGGCCTAATTTTAAGCCAGTCTTTCCAGTTCCACAGATCCATAATTCCTTAATCAAAAAA